>NC_086454.1:206290055-206560055 GCF_028390025.1 Pseudophryne corroboree
TCCGCTTGTTTTTTTTTTTAAAGGTATCCTATCATGGTTTACTAGAGCCTCCCTAGAGTTACTCTTACTAACTGTCCTCACTCCCTTTCCACCCCCACCATACTTAATACTGCCCACCTTACTCTTCTCTTTGATCAACCCAGTGTTTTTGCCTAAATTCTCTGCCCTTACATAAGTATTTTCCCTTATGCTACGTTCATCATTATCTATATGGTGTAATGATGACACATAAATGTTGTTAGTTAATGTTTTGGCAATACCTTTGTTAATACCCTTTTAAGAACCCATGCAAATACCCTTGCCGGCTGCTCTTTCCCTCCCCCTTCTCCACCCCCATTTAGCTCACTACCACGATCTTTACTATTCTCGCTGCATGACTCATAGTTTCTAACTAAACCCTCCCCTCAGGCACCTAGTTTAAAAGCTCCTACTAACCATCCTTCCCCCCAGCACCACCGCCCCATCCTCATTCAGGTGCAATCCATCGCGACAAGCTGGCGCCTGACTGAGAAGTCCGCCCAGTGTTCCAGGAACACAAACCCCTCTTTCCTACATCACTCTCTAAGCCACACATTTACCTCCCTAATCTTCTCACTGCCTCCCTGGGCTAGCGCGTGGCATGAAACTAAAAGAAAGAACATCTAAGGTAATATTCTCCGAAATATTACCTTAGATGTTCTTTCTTTTAGTTTCTGGCCTAAGTCCCTATAATCTTTCTTAAGGACATCCCACCTACCGCTAACTTTGTCGTTGGTGCCAACGTGTCTTTCCCAGCCCCTCCCAACAATCTATCTACCCGGTCCACGATGTGCTGGACCCGAGCACCTGGGAGACAACAGACCATACGGCGATCACGATCCCGGTAGCAGATTGCCCTATCTGCCTTCCTAATGATAGAGTCCCCTACCACCATCATCTGCCTGGGTGCCTCTCTAACTTTTATCCCATTTGAACCACTCCTCCGGTTGCTAGAGGCAACAGTCTCCTCCGGCTCCGTCATTTCCTAGCTATCATCTACCGAATCTTCGTCCAATCGGGCAAATTTGTTCGGGTTTGATAGTACAGAGATGTCGTGCCTCCCCCTCTTATTCTTCCTTCTAACGGTTGACTACCTGATTATCCTTGTCTACCGGTGACCCCTCCCGCAACTTCTCCACCGTTCTATCTAAACTTTGCTCGAGATTATGAATATCTCTCAGTCGCGTAACTGTCTGCTCTAGATCAGTTACCTGGCCTTATTTATTTATTACCAGTTATTTATATAGCACACACATATTCCGCAGCGCTTTACAGAGAATACTTGGCCATTCACATCAGTCCCTGCCCCAGTGGAGCTTACAATCTATATTCCCTACCACATTTCCACACATTCACGCTAGGGTAATTTTTTTGTTGGAATCCAATTAACCTACCAGTATATTTTTGGATTGTGGGAGGAAACCGGAGTACCCGGAGGAAACCCACGCAAGTACGGGGAGAATATACAAACTCCACACAGTTAGGCCATGGTGGGAATTGAACCCATGACCTCAGTGCTGTGAGGCAGTAATGCTAACCATTACACCATCCATACTGCCCCAAGGCAACCATTCCAGGGCAACCATTCGAAAACATCTTGTGCATATTAATTTGCACTGGGTCGGCTGCTCCAGGTGCACATACATCTTGCACAAAACGCACTGAGTGAGATTCTCAATCACGGCCCCTCCCATTGTTTGAAAACTCAACTCCCTATTACCTTCCGAAGAACAATACAAAACAATACAAAACTATGCAATATGATATTGACTATGGCCAGTGGCGGATTTAGGGGGGGGGGGCACGTGCCCCCCCTGTCATTTAGTAATTGATTATTTTTGTTTGTTGTTTTACTGACGCGCACCCACCCGACATGAGGCTGCTGGATGCAGTGGTGGGGGGCTCAGGAGCAGCGCTGCAGCAGAGGTTGACGCTACGGAGTACGGACATCACACATGTGAAGCTGAGCCGGCCCCAGCAGGTTGTCAGCACATCCTGATTGGATTGCTGCCGCTGGGACCAGCACCAGCTCACGCCCTCTCCGCTGTCAGTCACACTGTAGCCGTCCTCTGCTGCATAGTGGCACACGTGACTGAGCAGCATGGAGGGCAGAGGAGCTCAGCCCAGCGAGCGGAGAAATTTGGCCTGCAAGAACTTGCAAGTGAGCCGCAGCACAGTGTGTCCGCGGGGGGGGGGGTTCTGAAGTCCGCAGCGCAGTACAGTGTCCGGGGGCCGGGGGAGGGGAGGTCTGAAGTCCACGCCGCATTAGTGTCCGGGGAGGGGGGGGGATCTGAAGTCCAGGGCCACGCCGCAGTACATTGTGCGGGGGAGTAGGGGGGGGGGGGGGGGGGGGTCGTCATCTTGGGGTCCAGCGCTGCAGCGTCCCGGTGGGGGGGGATGTTCAGCCTAACATGTAGGAATGTAGGAGGAGATCCTCTGTGAGAAAATAGAGGCGCTGATTTTGGCGGTTGTAGCCCGTGTCTATCTATGGGGAGTGGGTGATGATGGTGCCCTGCCTGTCTATGGAGAAGGGAGGGGGTGGGGGGGTTATTGTTGGTGTTGCGTCTGTCTGTCTGGGAAGGGGGTAGGGTTGCTGGGGGGGGGGGATTGATGTGTCCGTGCGGTCTCTTTATAGGGGGGTGATGGTGGCTATGCTGTCTGTTTAAACAGGGGTTCTGGGGGGTAATGAGGCCTATAACTGTAATTGAGCGCTGCGGAACCCTTGTGGCGCCATATAAATACAGGATAATAATAATAATGTGTTTGGGGGTGCACTATGTGTCACATAATGAGCCTAATTCATATCTGTTCGCTTGCTAGCTATTTCTACTTTTTGCAGCGCTGCGATCAGATAGTCGCCGCCCACATGGGAGTGTATTTTCGCATTGCAAGTGTTCGAACGCGTGTGCAGCCGAGTCTGAACTTACTCAGCCGCTGCGATCACATTAGCCTGTCAGGTCCCGTAATTGACGTCAGACACCCGCCCTGCAAACACCTCGACACGCCTGCGTTTTTCCAAACACTCCCAGAAACGGTCAGTGACACCCACAAACGCCTTCTTCCTGTCACTCTCCTTGTGATCGGCTGTGCGAATGGATTCTTCATTAAATCCATCGCTCAGCAACGAACCTCTTTGTACCCGTACGACGCGCCTGCGCATTGCGGTGCATACGCATGCACAGTAGTTAACTGATCACGGCACAGCGAAAAACGCTTGCGAACGAACAGATCTGAATTAGGCCCAATGTGTTGGGGTCACTGTGTGGCATATAATGTGTTGGGGGCACTGTGTGGCATATAATGTGTTGGGGGTATTTATTTATTTATTTATTACCAGTTATTTATATAGCGCACACATATTCCGCAGCGCTGTACAGAGAATATTTGCCCATTCACATCAGTCCCTGCTCCAGTGGAGCTTACAATCTATATTCCCTATCACATGTACACACACACACATTCACGCTAGGGTTCATTTTTGTTGGAAGCCAATTAACCTACCAGTATATTTTTGGATTGTGGGAGGAAACCGGAGTACCCGGAGGAAACCCACGCAAGTACGGGGAGAATATACAAACTCCACACAGTTAGGGCCATGGTGGGAGGAATCGAACCCATGACCTCAGTGCTGTGAGGCAGTAATGCTAACCATTACACCATCCGTACTGCCCACTGTACATCCGTACTGGGGGTACTTTGTTGCATGTAATGTGTTGGGGGGGGGGGGAGGTGCTGTGTGGCATATAATGTGTTAATTATGGGTGTATGTAAACCTCTTGGCTCCACTTCTAACTGCGCGATGTGAGGTAATGATCTCACACCGTGCGCCCTCCCACTCACCCACGCTCTTACTGTTCATGTGCCATGCCAACACCACTGTGGAGGAGCAGTATATAGGGGGTCATTCCGAGTTATTCGCTCGTTGCCGATTTTCGCTATACTGCGAGTAGTCGCTTACTGCGCATGCGCAAGGTATGCAGAGCGCATGCGCTCAGTTATTTTACACAAAAGTTTGGTATTTTACTCACGGCATTACAAAGCTTTTTCATCGCTGTGCTGATCGTAGTGTGATTGACAGGAAGTGGGTGTTTCTGGGCGGAAACTGGCCGTTTTATGGGAGTGTGCGGAAAAACGCAGGCGTTCGAGTTCCAAAACGCGGGAGTGGCTGGATAAACGGGGGAGTGGCTGGGCGAACGCTGGGTGTGTTTGTGACGTCAAACCAGGAACGAAAAGGACTGAGCTGGTCGCAATGGCTGAGTAAGTCTGGAGCTACTCAGAACTGCGGGGTAATCTTTACGAGAAAATTAGCAAAGCTTTCGTTCGCAATTCTGCTTTGCTAAGATACACTCCCAGTAGGCGGCGGCTTAGCGTGTGCAATGCTGCTAAAAGCAGCTAGCGAGCGAACAACTCGGAATCACCCCCAAAGTGTTCTTCTTAGGACGGAGCCAGAGGAGGACAAATTCAAACAAATTCATTGACTTGAGTGTCACTGTGAGTGAGTGGTATAAAATTATTTTTGGCTCGTACTATGTGGTATAACATGAATTTCGGCTCGTACTTTGTGGCGTAATGTGAATTTGGCTCATACAGTGTGGCGTAATGTGAATTTGACTCATACTATGCGGCAGGAATGTGAATTTGATTCATACTGTGTGGCGTAATGTGAATTTTGGCTCATATCATGTGGTATATTGTAACTTTTGGTTCATACTGTGGCGTAATGTGAATTTCGGCTCATACTGTATTGCAGTGATATAGTGAGTGGAGGTAGTTCACTGATAGAGTGCTGGAATGCAATGTGGGTAGGTAGACATAGTGAGTGGATGTAGCATAGTGATGCAGTGTGGTGAGGTATATCAGTGGCCTGGAGCAGGGATGCAGTGTACGTAGGTAGCATAGTGATATACTGTATATAGGCCCGGAGTCAGAGGTGTACACTGTGGTGGCATTGGACTCAAGCGGTTGCTTTTAATCTAAGAATGCATCTGAGTCATACTGTGAATGCATCTGAGTCATACTGTGCACGCCTCCCGTAGGTAACTGCACAAAGGCGCAGATTGAAATTGCATTCGATTGTGGGAGGGGGGCCCCAAACTGATATTTTGCTTAGGGCCCCATGAGGTCTAAATCCACCTCTGGCTGGATGTCCCTCCCGTCAGCTGCTCTGGCCAGTGGGTTCCTCCTGATTAGCTCCCTGCAGAAATGTGACATGCAGTGAGTGCAGTCAGTGCAGAGGAGCCAAGCATGAGGAGGAGCTTCTCAGATACAGCCCTGCCGCCACCGCCGCTGAGGGACATCGAACCCGCACCGGCAGCCCACCCAGTGACCCATACACAGCCTGCTGCTGCTGAGGTGGGGCGTCTCAAGTGGTGAGGACAGAGGCCTGGTGCTGCTGGGGAGGGAGAACCGAGGAGCTGTGCTGTGACTGTGTATTGGAGTCTCCCTCCAATACACAGTCACAGCACAGCTCCTCGGTTCTCCCTCCCCAGCAGCACCAGGCAGAAGGGCCAGTAGCTGGAAGCTAAGCTGCTGCTTAGGAGGGGAGACTGCTAATGGGGAGGGGTTGAATGGGGGTTCTTGAAGTCTGCTGAGTGGGGGAGTTGGTGAGCGCGGCTGCTGGGGAGGGGATTACACATCTACAATGAGGACAGAGGAGCCCGACAACCCCTATTCAAAGAGCGGCCAAATCCGACAGTCAGATTTGGCCGCTCCCGGTGTCTTGTCCTGCCGGGTGCGCTGACAGCAGCGGCGGTGGGAGCTGTCAGCGGCGCCAGGAGGGGGAGGGAGCTGTCAGCGGCTGCCGTGATAGAGATGTCTGCGGTGGTGGGGGCAGCAGGTGGAGAGCAGTGGAGGAGGGGAGGGGGGAGCAGCGGCTGCATCAGCGGAGGCTCACGACGGCATCTACCTCGCTTGCTGGAGCCGGGTGGATGCTGCCGCTGGGTTCCTGCTCTCCACGCTGCAGCGCGTCTCCTGCTCTCAGATCCCTCATCTCAATACGACTTTTGGTGCCCCCCCCCTGTAATTTTTTTCTGGATCCGCCCCTGACTATGACCTAGCTGTCAAGAGAATCAATATTCACAACACAGCAGAAACAGTCAATTCACTCACATACACAATAAAGTAGATAATCAATACTTATCTGAGTGAGCCCTCTACTGCGCCACCTATACTACTCCTTGCAGTTGCTCCAGCTCTCCGCACCTCCTTCTCACTTGCTGCCGTGCACCCGGCTTCCAGCACCTGCTTTGTCCACAGTAGTAAGCAGTCCTCACTCACTCACGCACGCAGGCTGTGGCTGCAGCAGCAGACATTCGCTCACCCAGCAGCAGCCTTCACACCCTTTCTCTCCCCTAGCAACACACACTCACTCGCACTCACCCTGCAACAGCACTCACACTTTCTCACCCGCCAGCAGCACCCCAGCACTCACTCATCAGCAGCAGCCCTCTCACTTCCTTCCTTCTTTCTTTCACACACTTATTTACACACTGAACTTGGTGCTCACACACTTACTTGCTCACTCACTCCACTAGCAGCAACGGCCTGGCAGTGGTAGGGCCCTCACACACACTCCCTCACTCCCACAGCAGCATCAGCACACAACAGCAGCGGCTTCACACACACACAGCAGCAGCAGCGTTCCTCCCGCTTTCCCGGCTCCGCTGTACTCAGCCCGCTTCCCGGCACCCGGCCTCCTCCCACACGTGCACACTTCTGCACTCTGCCTCCTCCTGCTTTGTCACTTCCGCTCTGCCAGCCGCTCCACCAGATCGTGGAATAGGTTAGTACCCCTATGTCTAGGGTACATCTATAATTAGTTCAAAGAACATTGTAAGCAATTTACATTTTCATAATTAAAAACAACAGGAACAGGTTGGTGTACAGGCAGATGGAATAGGAGGTCCAGAACATAGGAAACGGAAAAGGAAAGAAAAAGAAAAAACTCATCCATTATAGACTTAGCTAAGAATGGACACATACCTTGATACATAGGAAGTTACCATATGTAATTAGTCTATCACATAGGTTCTCAAACTCGGTCCTCAGGACCCCACACAGTGCATGTTTTGCAGGTCTCCTCACAGAATCACAAGTGACATAATTAGCTCCACCTGCGGACCTTTTAAAATGTGTCAGTGAGTAATTAATACACCTGTGCACCTGCTGGGTTACCTGCAAAACATGCACTGTGTGGGGTCCTGAGGACCGAGTTTGAGAACCACTGGTCTATCAGACCAGACTGCTCTTGGACAAGTGTATTACTCAGGCAAGCCACAGCTCATTTAAATGCTTGGTCCAAGGTGCCTGTTTGTTTTAAAAGCATTGGTCAATATTACATTTACATCAGTAACTGTCTAATTTACATGGCTTCAATATTAGTAAGGGGACACATACCTCATAAAAGAAGTTAAGACGTATACCACTTTAAAAATTCAAATGCTCTTGGACAATTGAGTCAATCAGGCCAGCCACAGCTCATTTAGATGTGTGGTCCAAAGTGCCTATTAATTTTAAAAGTCTTGGGCGGACATGTACTAAGCAGTGATAAAAGTGGAGAAGTGAGCCAGTGGAGAAGCGGCCCATGGCAACCAATCAGCTGCTCTGTATACATTTATGGTATGCGAATTCTAAATATTATGTCAATGCTGATGGGTTGCCATGGGCCACTTCTCCACTGGCCCACTTCTCCACTTTTATCACTGCTTAGTACATGTCCCCCTTAATCAGTTATACATTTATATCAGAAAGGATATGATTTACATAGGTTCCACATTAAAGGAGACACATACCTCATAAAATGCGTAAAGACGTATATCATGCAGGAGATTCAATCATGGGGATTTTCAAAGAATATATTCAACCTATTGAATTTATTCGTTGACATTACTGCCCGAAACATGGACCAGCTAATCAATGTAATTAAAAGGACACCTGGACTTCCGGTTCCGGCTTCATGGAGACCTGAGCTCCGTTTTGAGCTCCGTCCCCCGCTCCTCTGCAGACACTGTTTAATAGGCTTCTAAAGCCTCGTTTGACCCCCGGAGCCAGCCCGCAGTGCACCTACACCTCCCGCCGCTCAAATGGACCACTTTCGGGCGCCGCAGTCCCAGCCGGACCAGCAGCAGCAACAGCCGCAGCCTCCACGCCAGGAGAAGCGGCGGGCTGCGGGGACCATGCAGGCAGACTCTGCCGTGGAGAGCGCCCCCCCCTGCACAAGAAAGCCGAGGGACCCGCATCTGGGGGACACGTGAGTGTGGGCTGCGATGCCCCTGTGACGTATGCTGAGGTGGTGGCGGCCATTACAGCCACTATGACTCCCTTTCCTCTCTAAAGCAGTGGCTGATATCACCAGTCAGCTGCAACATTTGACACACAGGGTTTCCACTACAGAACAACAGCTCAGTGTAGCCTCCCATGACATAGGAGACTTACAACACACTGTGAAGCGCCTTACTAATGATTCCTATCAGCTCTGGAATAAGATTGACGATATTGAGAACAGATCGCGTCGAAATAATATTAGGCTGGTCGGCCTCCCTGAGTCTATCAAGGGGCCCACTTTGTCCGCAACACTCTACCCTCGCTCTTAGGCATAGAGGCGGTTTGCCAGGACACGGTTATAGAAAGGGTCCATAGGGTGGGCCCGACACCGACCCCTAACAGGCCGAGACCCCGCGTTACCCTGTTCCGCTGCTTAAATTATCTACACAAGATGGAGATATGGTCGGCCTCTCGTAAAGCTAAATCTTTGTCGTGGGAAGGACATAAGCTCCATATTTTCCAAGACTACTCCGCTGAGTTATCACGGACCAGGAAATCCTTTTCCCCTGTTTGTTCTCGATTAGTCGCTGAAGGGCGCAAATTTGGCCTACTGTACCCAGCCAGGCTTCGCATTTATGATGGGACTTAATTTAAGGACTTCTCCACCCCACCTGACGCTTTGGCCTACCTCCAGGAGCTGTCCCAGGCCAAGGATGCAGACATCTCTGATTCCACAGAATGAGGGATTGTGCTCCATGTTCTAAATTGTCTCATTACGTTATACCTACTTTGCATGTTTTCATGTCTGTTTAGTGGTTTCTAAATTTATAACGCTGCCATTTTCACATTTCGTGGCTCATTTTCTATATACTGCATGTTATTTTAATGTCCTTTTGCGCAAGGCGCTGCCGGGACCTCCGGGGTCATATTTCGCTGCATTTTGAGGATCGGGGACGGATATGCCCCTCCTTGCTGGATGTATATCCTTTTTGTTATGTTATTCTGTGTGCATTTGCTCGGAAGTTTGGCTTCAAATGCTAGCGTTTATATGCCTCTTTTCATCTGTGCTCCTTTTTCCCCCTCCCGTATACTCCCTCCCTACCTTACTGTGTGGTGTTATCCTCCTACTCCTTTGAGCGCTGTCCTGCACTGTCTAAATGGGTCAGTTGTACTGATGTCCTTTGGCATCCTTGTACTCAAAGTTCACCTTTTTGTCTGTTTATGTTTTAAACCAATGTGTCTTTTTTTCCCTGTTTCCTCGGGGGATGCCTAGTCTACGCTACGCAACCTGGAACGTTGGAGGGATTAACTCTCCGGCGAAACGCAGGAAAATTCTGATTTTCTTACAAAAATCTGGCGTGGATGTGGCATTCCTCCAGGAAACTCATTTGACTCCTTCTGAGGCTGCGAAACTGGGAATGATGGGTTGGTCTGTATTGGCATCTTCCTCCTACAGCTCCAAGGCACGTGGAGTAGCCATCCTGGTGAAACGCTCATTGGCCTATGAAATTCACCGTTTCGTTACTGACGATACGGGTAGATATGTGGTGGTCTCGGTGGATATGTTGGGCAAGAGGTTCACACTGGCAAATGTATATATTCCCCCTCCCTATTCTAAGTCATATTTCCAGCGCTTGATTACCCTTCTGACCCCCTTCATGGGAGACAATTTGATAATTGGCGGAGATTTTAACCTGATCTCTTCCTCCCTACTTGATCGAATACGCGAGGGACACTCCCTCCACTTCCTAAAGTAGGCATCTCCCTCCTCACTTCCACCCTACAGGTTATGTGGCGAGCCCTGTATCCAACGGAGTGAGAATACACCTGTCTCTCGGCGGCGCACGGCTCACTCTCCCGCATTGATTATTTCTTCATCTCTCATGCTCTTTTTCCTCAGGTAACGGACTGTTCTATTGCCCCCATCTCCCTGTCAGACCATGCTTTGATTTCTATGACTATCCACTTTCCTGACGACAGAGACTCGACTAGGTTATGGAAATTCCCCTCTAGATTTTGTAGCTCTTCTACTTTCAAGTCCTTCTTGGAAGCTACTTGGGATGATTATTGCACTACCAACTCTGAACATCTCTAGATGGATCCTTTTCTGTTTTGGATGTTGGCGAAAGCCGTTCTCAGAGGAGCGATTATGTCTTTCACCGCAGCTTCCAACAAGAAATTCTCAAAGCAATACCTGGGGCTCAGGGACGCTCTCACTAAGGCCTTTCAGGCGTACAAACAGGCACCTTCACCGGTCACTAAGCAAGCATATCTGCTCACTAAAACCCACTTTGACGAACACATTTCCGAAGTGGGGGATAGATACCTTTTTGCTGTCCACTACAAATTTCATAAATTCGGGAACAAGTCTGGCCGTTTACTCTCCAACTTGCTTCGAGGCACATTTTCACCTGCAGTGGTTCATCCCCTTCGCTCACAACACGGCACACTGACTTCCACAAACAAGCAGATTGCTCACATCATGCAGTCTTACTTTTCCCAATTATACTCATCCACTCTTCCAAACAATTTGCAGCCATCCTCGCCAGCTTTGCATTCCCCGACATCTTGCTCTCATCCACCACACTCTCCCACCACCCCCGCTGACACTTCTCCCAACACTCCTCTCTCCTGGGAAGCTCTGCCGTACCCTGCTCTCTCCGATAATATGGCTTCTCAACTTTTATCCCCGATTACTCTTGCTGAAGTCCGTTTAGCGATCAAACAGTTGAAACCCAACAAGGCCCCAGGCCCTGATGGCTATAATGGAGAGTTTTATAGACTCCTCTCTCACAAATTTGACTTCATCCTGGTAGACATTTTCAACTCCTTAATGTTAGCCAAGACCCCCCCGCTCCACTTCAATTCGGCACTCCTCAAATTGCTCCCTAAACCGGGCAGAGATTTATCCCTCCCAGGCTCCTACCGACCAATATCTTTGTTAAACTTGGATTATAAGTTGTTCGCCAAGATATTGGCCGATCGCCTGAAACTCATACTTCCCCACATCATCCACCCTGACCAAACGAGCTTTATTGCAGGTAGACACTCTGCGGTCAATGTGAGGAAGGTGATAGCGGCTTTACACTCCTGCCATGGTAGCTTGCCCTCTTCGGAGTATGCCATCATATCATTGGACGCGGAAAAGGCCTTCGACCTTGTCGAATGGCCACACCTATACACAACCTTGAAACGTTTTAACTTTCCTGACGTGTTCATTCAGGCTATCCGCGCATTATATTCGTCCCTGGCCACTCAAATTTCTTGCAACGGTTTTCTTTCCGACCCCTTCTACATAGAAAAAGGTACTAGACAGGGCTGCCCACTCTCCCCCCTCCTTTTTGCCATCGCCCTAGAACCTTTAGCTTTAGCTCTCAGACTCTCCTCTTCCTTCACTGGCATCTATATCGGTAACATTGAGCTTAAAGTCGCCCTATTCGCAGATGACATGCTGTTAATTGTCTCGAATCCTCTCTCGTCAGTCCCGGAAATCCTGCTTTTGATTTCTGACTTTGGTGAGACGGCTGGATATAAGATCAATGTCACAAAATCAGAACTGCTTCCTATACATATTCCCCCTTCCTCACTGTCCTCACTTACACAGACATCACCCTTCACGACCACTCAGTCACATTTCAAATACTTTGGGGTAAACATTCCACGAGATATTTCACGAATCTATGAGCTAAATTTTTCCTCGGCCATCAAGGCAGTGCTTTCTAAATTGGATGGTTGGGCTACCCTACCGCTTCTCCTTGCTAGGGAGGATTGCAGTAATCAAATCTGTGATTTTCCCCAAAAATTTTTATATTATGCAATCTCTTCCAATCAGCCTCAGAGATGCGGATGGCGTCGCACTACGCAAGGCTATGACTAGATTTATATGGCACGGAAATAAACCAAAAGTGGCCTTTGCTAAGCTTGTAATGGACAAGTCAATGGGTGGGTTTGGAGTCCCGGACTTTCTTTCCTATTCTCTCACAATCTTTCTCCGATTTGCTGCTGACTGGCTCTTAGGTAAAAGCACCTATACTGATTTAGCTCTCGACACTGACGCTTTTCGACCCTACTCCCCTTGTGCCCTTCTCCACGCCAAGAAAGCTGACATACCCCCATCAATCCTGGAACACCCCTTATTTCGGGACACTTACTTAAGCTGGGTGAAACTACACAAGAAGCTTAAATCTGACCATACTGCTTCCTCTTATGTATCTCTTTGGGGTAACCCATCTCTTTCTCCTTCCCTTCACAATGCTCTCTTTATTCGGTGGCGGGAGAGAGGGCTGTGCGCTGCTTCCCAAGTATTTGACCCGGGCGGCCATATTGTTCAATTTGAGACGCTAAGAGACAGGTACTCCATTCCGTCCTCCCACTTCTTTATGTATCTCCAAGTGAGACATTATCTACTATCATTGCGCCTTGACTCTTTTCTCCCGACCCCCTCCACCCCACTAGCCAAAGTTCTAAAGCACTGGGAATCCCATCCCTACAAATTAAAACAAATGTATTCCCTCATCGTGAATATCCCCTCCAAACCATTCATCCCCAGACTGGTTGCCTCCTGGCAAGCAGACATTCCGAGTGTGACCTCTTATGACCTTCTCTTAGACCATCACCACCGCACCATGTCAATCCTAAGCTCTGCATATTTACAGGAGGTACACATTAAATCCATCCACAGAGCATACTTGCCCCCCTATGACCAGATTTCTATAGATCCTGTGATCCCTAATAGATGCCCTAAATGTAAAGGGGCTAGAGCCTCTTTCTACCACTGCCTCTGGAGCTGTACCAGGATTCAACGCTTCTGGAACAAATTATTTGTGTTCATAAATACCCATTTTCATATGTCACTAAGACCTGACCCGCTGGCCTGTCTCTGCATCAATTTTTCCATTTGGAGCTCGGTAAGAGGGATTAACCCACTTTTCCCCATGCTAACCATGCTGTTTACCATCTCCAAAAAAGCAATTCTGAAACATTGGGTTGTCAGATCGACCCCCTCCTTAGCTGAAGTTCTAAAAACTATGTTACAATACTTGTATTTTGATCGTAGGTCCACTCTCCTTACGGGATCCTCTGGCCTTGCGGGGTTTTACAAAAAATGGGGTCCCTATATGGCTACCCTAGACCAGGCCACTCAATCCACGATAATTGCAGCCTTTGAAAATCCCCATTGGAAGTTGTCCAAATAACTTGGTTTCCTTTTTCCTGCTTTTTCCCTCCTTTTTCTCCTCGTCTCCCTCCTGGATACCATCTTCTTTATTTTTCTATACATATCTTCTCCATGCCTAGCCTGTCTCTCCTTTATAAAAATTTTATTATTTTATCTCAACTGCAGTAATTTGATCAGTGACTATGTATAATGATATATGGTTTTATGTTCATGACCCCACCCTTGTGTGATGATTCCTCCTTTGATGAGCTGACAGCGCTCTTCCCTCTCTCTCTTTTATTCCCCCCTCCTTTCCCCATCCTAGACCCCCCCACTCTCTATCTCCCCCCCCCCCCCCCCCCGCGTTTGACTGTATTTTTCTTGTTGCATATTGTTGTTTGACTTATGTATACCTACTCTGATTCATTTTTTGGTGCATTCCCTATGTTCTGAGGGTCGCAATCTCTCGATACTGGTGTCATGTTGTCAAACGTATATTTCTTTTATGAAAAACCTCAATAAAAATCAGTTCTTTAAAAAAAAAAAGGACACCTGAACAAAGCTTCATTCCCTTTTCATATGTAGGGGCTGGGAATAGATTCAATACATACTTATCTTTCACAAAAAAAAAAAAGCTTAACCGCTGCTGCACAGAACCACATAGCATGTGTGTGCTGTTATTGTAAAATACAAAGAGTGGTCTACTAATCGGTGCAATTAGATTAGCACAGTGATAGCCAACCCTGGTCCTCAAGAGCTACCAACAGTTCACGTTTTCCAGCTCGCCTGGCAGGTGCACATGAGCAGTTATTACTAACTGTCACATTTTAAAAGATCCACGGGTGGACTCTGTGAGGATACCTGGAAAACGTGCACTGTTGGTAGCTCTCGAGGACCAGGGTTAGCTAACCCTGGATTAGCACCTAAACTAAACTTCATTCCTTTACTCAATGCAAGGGCCGGAAATAAATCCAAAGTGCATGTCTCAAGCTCAAAAAAACAATTAAACTGCTGATATAAAAGATCACATGTCATATATATGTTGTGAGCATAAAATACATCAAATAATACGCAACTCTTGTCAGTGTCATAAATGGGGCCATAATCAAAGTCATGCCTTGTAAATTGGTAAATAATGTTAGTAAGTGCCATAAATAATATGGTTTAAAAACCCCTTACCATCCAGTGAAAGAGCCATATGAGTCCTGAGTAGCAATATGTTAGAGTGAGGGCTCTGTCCCTCCTAATAAGGGAAGGAGCAATTACCTCACTTCCTCTCAGATTGTGATTGGTGTGTGAATAATGATTACATTTTCAATATTAATAACATCCCTGTGTTAAAAACTACCCTGGGACTGTAGTGTATGCACATAGATTTAATTGTCTATATAAACTAATCTTAATGTGTAATAGACAATGGAGAAAATGACTATAATTAAAAAAAAAGCCCAATAATGCTTTATTGCATCCCAAGATGCCTCTGTACAGAGCTGTATGTGATTGACATCTGGTATGCCAATCCCTATGCAAACAGGGCGGGATATGATCATTTTTAAAAATAACTACTGTGTAGCTAATAATAGTACCATTCTAATTAACGGACCCTACCCTCCGACATGTGGGGCCATGCAGCTGCCTCCCCCGTGGTCCTTGGTGCTGCTGGCATCACCTGACGTCACTAAGTAAAACCACAAGGCGCTGGAGCCGGAAGTACATGCATTCCAGCGCCATGTTTGTTTGCGTTCCATCTACGAAAAGGTGGGCAGTTCAGCACTGTATGACAGTGGTCATGTAGTCATATAATGGCCATACGGCCTCGTCCCCCTTGGTTATCGACATCCCCGGCACTGCTAGATGTCACTAGGTAAAAAACGCATGCGTTCCAGCGCCATGTTTAATTTGCGTTCCATCTTCAGAAAGGTGGACATTTCTGCGCTATCAGTGGTCATGTGAACACCTCTCCAATCTCAGAGGACGCTTAATTGGGACTCAGATACTGACTAGGATCGCCAAAATGGCGCTGGGACTAAAAGTGAATGTATTACAGCATCATAATAAAAGCGTTTCACCTACAAAATAGGGGCAATGTATTTTTAACCTCTTATTAGGCATATATGGGGACAATATACACTGCTCAAAAAAATAAAGGGAACACTTAAACAACACATCCTAGATCTAAATGAATGAAATATTCTTATTAAATACTTTGTTCTTTACATAGTTGAATGTGCTGACAACAAAATCACACAAAAATGATCAATGGAAATCAAATTTATTAACCCATGGAGGTCTGGATTTTGAGTCACACTCAAAATTAAAGTGGAAAAACACACTACAGGCTGATCCAACTTTGATGTAATGTCCTTAAAACAAGTCAAAATGAGGCTTAGTAGTGTGTGTGACCTCCACGTGCCTGTATGACCTCCCTACAACCCACACAAGTGGCTCAGGTAGTGCAGCTCATCCTGGATGGCACATCAATGCGAGCTGTAGCAAGAAGGTTTGCTGTGTCTGTCAGCGTAGTGTCCAGAGCATGGAGGCGCTACCAGGAGACATTGAAAAAGGGAGGGTGAAATCCTTAATGGCGCTTCTAGTAAACCGATTGCTGCCTTCTTGGTCCAACGGTGGACTTATCCCAGGTAGTCCAAAAGTGGAACAGAAAGAGTTGTGGTGGTGTGGACTAGATGGCGCTATCGCTCAAGCGGTGATGGTGAATATGAGAGTGCTCAAAAAAATACTTAGCTGTGCCATCTCCGGACGGAAAGTCAAGGGTGTTCATTGTTCAATTCCTGATAGAGAGCTCAACCGTGTTCAAAAAATAGGAAAATGAAACAGAAGTATACAATGTGTAGTATTGTCGCGTGAAACAAAATGAGGCAATAACGTAGTCTACGGTTTTTGCCGATAGGCTAGTAGACTTCACTAGGCAATATGAATGGTCAGAGAATTGGTGATCTTTTTAAACCAACAAATTGAGACAGTGTTCTCATATAAACACACCTGACTTACAAAAAGACAGGTGTTGACATGCCCTTAAAGGTATCTTTTCAAGATGTGACGTGCTCTTTATCAATTGGTGGTTGAAGACCAGGATCTAAAGGGTATCTGCTATTGTGAGAGGGGGGCGTACCTAACACTCACGTGAGGGACGGTCGATATCCTCATATAGCGGTTTCTTTCAAGGACATCGTTCCAAAGGGGTTATCATGGTGGTTAAATATCCGATGCTGGAATACTCAACCATATATGAAATGTGAAACAGAAGTACACAATGTGTAGTATATTCAAAAAACATGTGGTATCTTAGCCACTGTTTATAGGCATACCTAATTTCAAAATGATCTATGCTGGTAGTGAAACCATAGAATTCCTAAAAACACACCTGACTTACATAGAGACAGGTGTCTGGACGCCCACAACAGTATCTTTCATAAGATATGGGGTTCTCTATCAGTCAGTGGCGGGTAGCCAAACTTAAAATAGTGAGGGAGGCGTACCTAACACTCACGTGCAAAACGGTTAGTGTCCTCATATAGCGGTTTCTTTCAAGGACCTCGATCCAGGAGTAGTAAAAAGTAAAATTTATTCAAAGTACATAACATAAAAAACAGGCTGATCTTAGCGTAAGAGTCCGGCTCTGATGGAAGTGAGAACCGTCTTGGAACAATAAGTGGCCAACTTAGGGGTTCCAAAAAAAAAATATTTATGACAAGGTCCTACCTTACTTCAGAGTCCAATAGACAGGTCCGCTGTTGAAGAGCCCCCTCTAAGCCAACGCGTTTCGAGTCAGGAGACTCTTTTTCAAGGCTACCAGGAGACAGGCCAGTACATCAGGAGACGTGGAGGAGGCCATAGGAGGGCAACAACTCAGCAGCAGGACCGCTACCTCCGCCTTTGTGCAAGGAGGAACAGGAGGAGCACTGCCAGAGCCCTGCAAAATGACCTCCAGCAAGCCACAAATGTGCATGTGTCTACTCAAACGATCAGAAACAGACTCCATAAGGGTGGTATGAGGGCCCGACGTCCACAGGTGGGGGTTGTGCTTACAGCCCAACACCGTGCAGGACGTTTGGCATTTGCCAGAGAACACCAAGATTGGCAAATTCGCCACTGGCGCCCTGTGCTCTTCACAGATGAAAGCAGGTTCTCACTGAGCACATGTGACAGAGTCTGGAGACGCCAAGGAGAACGTTCTGCTGCCTGCAACATCCTCCAGCATGACCGGTTTGGCAGTGGGTCAGTAATGGTGTGGGGTGGCATTTCTTTGGGGGGCCGCACAGCCCTCCATGTGCTCGCCCGAGGTATCCGGACTGCCATTAGGTACGGAGATGAGATCCTCAGACCCCTTGTGAGACCATATGCTGGTGCGGTTGGCCCTGGGTTCCTCCTAATGCAAGACAATGCTAGACCTCATGTGGTTGGAGTGTGTCAGCAGTTCCTGCAAGACGAAGGCATTGATGCTATGGACTGGCCCGCCCGTTCCCCAGACCTGAATCCAATTGAGCACATCTGGGACATCATGTCACGCTCCATCCACCAACGCCATGTTGCACCACAGACTGTCCAGGAGTTGGCGGATGCTTTAGTCCAGGTCTGGGAGGAGATTCTCAGGAGACCATCCGCCACCTCATCAGGAGCATGCCCAGGCATTGTAGGGAGGTCATACAGGCACGTGGAGGCCACACACACTACTGAGCCTCATTTTTACTTGTTTTAAGGACATTACATCAAAGTTGGATCAGCCTGTAGTGTGTTTTTCCACTTTAATTTTGAGTGTGACTCCAAATCCAGACCTCCATGGGTTAATAAATTTGATTTCCATTGATAATTTTTGTGTGATTTTGTTGTCAGCACATTCAACTATGTAAAGAACAAAGTAATTAATAAGAATATTTCATTCATTCAGATCTAGGATGTGTTATTTTAGTGTTCACTTTATTTTTTTGAGCAGTGTATAAAAAAGCCACCATATCTATGTTTTCATTAAGGCCACCAGGGACCAAAGTATTGAGTGATAAAATCCAAAAGGATCCCCTTCTTGCTAATAATAGTCCCTATAGGTCTGGACCTCCTATAACATCTGCCTATATACCAACCTGTTCCTGTTGTTTTCTCTTACGTCTTAGAGGATGCTGAGGTCAACATTAGTACCTTGGGGTATAGACGGGTTCACCAGGAGCCATTGGCACTTTAAGAGTTAATAGTGTGGGCTGGCTCCTCCGTCTATGCCCCTCCTACCAGACTCGGTTTAGAAAATGTTCCCGGAGGAGCCGGTCACAGCTAGGGGAGCTCCACAGGAGTTTTTTCTAGGTTTTTATTTTTTTAGCGTTTAGGCACAGGGAGGCTGCTGGCAACAGCCTCCCTGCTTCAAGGGACTTAGGGGGGGGAGTAGTGTCCATCCTGAGGGGTACGAGCCACTATCTCTGCTGACAGGACACTGAGCTGCTGAGGGTGCTGATCGTTGGCCGCCCCAGGCGACCGCTCACTCCCGCAGCATGCCGCCACCCCCTAACAGAGCCAGAAGATAGAAGGTGGTGAGATATGGCGGCACAACGGTAGGAGCGCAGCTCTGAATGGCTGCGCTCCGGGGAAGGCTCAGCGGCACACAGTGTTGGCACTATGAGGGGCGTCCTGAGCCAGCGTCTAAATACCCTAACCTGGTCACAGACGCTAACCGGAGACTGAATCCCCAAGCTAGCGACAGAATCCTCAGTACACAGACGCTAACCTGGGACTGAATCCTCCGGCTAACGACGGAATCCTCAGGCCAGTATAAAAAATTTGTGCGGGAAGACGCGCCATCTTCAAGGGGCAGAGCTTCTGCTCAGAGCGGACCTAGCAGCGTTCAGCGCCATTTTCCTGCCTGCAGATCCTGTACACAGGTGCTGACAGGGGAAACTGTCCCTCCACGCAACTCCAGCTATCCTGTGCGGTACCAGGGGGTGTAGAGGTGGGGGCTGTGTAAATACTGTGTAGTCTATTAAGGTACACAGTAAGCGCCATTATGTCTACCTCAGGAAGCACTGTGGGTGGGTTGGCTCCAATCTCTGTGTCTCTCTGTGGCATACTTGGGGGGGGGGGGGGGGGGGGGGGGGGACTGTGTCTACAATTCCCTGTGTGTGTGGGTGTTTATTATCTCCCATAGCCATGTCTAGGGACTCTGTGTCATATGCTGCAGAGGATGTTTTTTCTCAGGAAGAATCCATTCCATGTACACAGGAATGTACTGTTTTGTCTCAGATCCCTATGATTGAGCCTGATTGTTTGACTTCCATTAAAGGAATGTTCTCTCAGATCTCTACTAGGGTAGCACATACTGAGACAAAAACTCATGTGTTAAAGAATTCTATGGCCAGGTTCTGTTCCTATTCCGGCAAGAGCCCCTAGCATGTTCAAACAGAAACATGCACTTGCCCAGATTACGCAAGATGACACGGATACCGACTCTGATACAGCAGACGGTGATGTGGACGTGTTAAGGGGGGCAGCATCCCTTGCAAAGGGAGTGCAGCTCATGATTGAGGCCATTAGAGATCTATTAAACATTACTGACACACCACCTGAGCGGGTTGAGGAGGCTTAAGGGAGGTACTGACAGGAGAGATGTGTGCTGAGCGATCTTAACACAGACCGCTCAGCACACATCTCTCACCCCGCTCAGCACAGCGTGATGTGCTGAGCGAGGGGGGGGGGGGGCGCTCACTTCACACAGTGCTGAAGTGAGCGACCCGCTAGATTGAGCGGGTCATTCTAGCACCAGCGATAGCGATGCGCGTGGTCGCGCATTGCTATCGCTGGGGGGCATACACACTGCAGATCCGTGCTTAAAATCTAAGCAATCTAGTCAGATTGCTTAGATTTTAAACACGGATCTCTCCGTGTGTACCCCCCTTTACTTTACTGACAATAAGACAGTCTCGCTAACCTTCCCTGCGTCTAAAGAATTAAACGCTATATTTGAAAAATCCTGGGAAAACCCGGAGAAAATATTCCAGATCCCCAAAAGGGTTCTGGTAGCCTTTCCCTTCCCTGAGGAGGATCGAAAAAAGTGGGAAAACCCACCCATAGTTGACGCATCTGTCTCCAGACTGTCTAAAAGGGTGGTTTTACCTGTCCCTGGATCTACCGCGTTAAAAGAATCGGCTGATCGTAAGATTGACACTTCACTCAAATCCATGTACACTGCTTCGGGAGTGGCGTTAAGGCCCACCATTGTCTGTGCATGGATTTCTAAAGCCATAGTAAAGTGGTTAGGCACATTACTAGAGGATTTGGATACAATGGATAGAAGTGACATTGAATTGTTTTTACGTAACATACAGGATTCTGCGGGGTTCATGGTGGAATCCATGAAGGACCTGGGAACGCTGGCTGCACGGATATCTGCCATGTCGTTCTCTGTTCACAGGGGACTCTGGCTACGCCAATGGTCTGCAGACGCGGAATCCAGGATAAGTGTGGAAAACCTACCCTACACAGGTCAGGCTCTGTTTGGGGAAGCATTGGATGCGTGGATTTCCACGGTAACCTCCGGTTAGCCACATTTCCTTCCCTCTGCTACACCTTCTACGAGGAAAGCCTTTTCCCCAACTGCATCGCAGTCCTTTCGGACCGCTAGAACAAAAAGGTCCAAGCCTCATACCACCTTCTTTAGGGGTGGTTGTACAAAATCCAAAAAGCCTACACCCACAGGCTCCCTGGACCAGAAATCTGCTTCTAGTTCCTCAAAATCCTCAGCATGACAGTGGACCGCACAGCTTGGAGGATGGGCTGGTGGGTGCGAGACTCAGACGTTTCAGCAACGTCTGGGTGTCATCCGGCCTGGATCCCTGGGTACAGGATATTGTGTCCCGGGGTACAGACTGGAGTTTCAAGAACTCCAGCCTCACTGATTCTTCAAATCAGGCTTGCCAGCATTGCTGACAGACAGGGCAATCCTACAGGACGCCATCCGAAAATTGGAAATGTCACAGGTCATTGTCCCAGTTCCACCGCGTTTGTAACACAAGGGTTATTATTCGAACCTTTCCGTGGTACCGAAACCGGATGGTTCCGTCAGACCAGTTTTGAACTTGAAGTTGCTAAACCCTTACCTGGGTATTCAAAATGGAGTCTCTGAGAGCGGTAATCTCAGGTCTGGAGGAGGGAGAGTTTCTGGTATCCCTGGATATCAAGGATGCGTACCTCTCACGCACCAGCATTATCTCAGATTTGCACTGTTAGACAGTCACTATCAGTTTCAGGCACTGCCGTTCGGCCTCTCCACAGCACCGAGGGTGTTCACCAAGGTGATGGCAGAGATGATTGTTCTCAGCAGACGGGGTGAACATAATCCCATATCTGGACGATCTACCGATAAAGGCGTCGTCCAGGGAGAAGCTGTTGCAGTCCATTGTTCTCACGACTCATCTATTCAGGAAACACGGATCCTGAACCTTCCAAAAGCACATTTGGAACCGACAAAAAGATTGTCTTTTCTGGGGATGATCCTCGACACGGAAGTGCAGAGGGTGTTTCTGCCGTAGGAGAAAGCTTTGGTGATTCAAGCAATGGTCCGGGATGTCCTGAAGCCAGCCCGGGTATCGGTTCATCAGTGCATTAAGTCTTCTGGGAAAGATGGTTGCCTCCTACAAGGCTCTACAGTACGGAAGGTTTCATGCTCGGTCCTTCCAGCTGGATCTCCTGGACAAGTGGTCGGAATCTCACCTACACATGCACCTGATGATACGTCTGTCGCAGAAAGCCGGAATTTCACTCCTCTGGTGGCTGCAAATGTCTCGCCTTCTGGAGGGCCGCAGATTCGGGATTCAGGACTGGATCCTTCTAACCACAGATGCAAGCCTCCAGGGCTGGGGTGCAGTCATTTAGGGAGAAGACTTTCAAGGAAGATGGTCAAACCTGGAATCCAGTCTTCCGATAAACATTCTGGAACTAAGAGCCGTCTACAACGATCTTCTCAAAGCGGCTCATCTTCTGCAAGATCGAGCCATTCAAGTGCAGTCGGGCAGTGTAACGATGGTAGCCTACATAAACCGACAGGGCGGAACGTAGAGCTAAGCTGCAATGTAAGAGGTAACAAGAATTATCCTCTGGGTGGAAAAATACGCATTAGCGCTGTCAGCAATCTTCATTCCGGGAGTAGAAATCTGGGAAGCGTACTTCCTCAGCAGACACGATCTCCGTCCAGGAGAGTGGGGCCTCCATCCAGAGTTGTTCACGGAGGTGACAAATCTTTGGGGTGTACCTCAAATAGACATGATGGCCTCCCGTCTCAACAAGAAGCTTCGGAGGTACTGTTCCAGGTCGAGAGACCCACAAGCAGTGGCGGTGGACGCCCTAGTGACTCCGTGTGTGTTCCAGTCAGTGTACGTGTTTCCTCCACTTCCACTCTTTCCAAGGATTCTAAAACTCATAAAGAGAACAAGAGTTCAGGCGATCCTCATTGCTCCGGACTGGCCAAGAAGGGCTTGGTACGCAGATCTACTTCGGGAGGACTTGTTACAACGGGGGCCATTCACTTATCAAGACTTACTGCGGCTACGTTTGACGGCATGGAAGTTGAACACCAGATATTTGCTCGGAGGGGCATTCCAAACAAGGTTATTCCTACCCTGATACAGGCTAGAAAAGGAGTGACGTCTAAGCATTACCATCACATTAGAAAGAAGTATGTCTCTTGGTGTGAATCCAAGAAGCTTCCTACGGTGGAGTTTCAACTGGGACGGTTTCTCCTCTTCCTGCAAACAGGTGTGGATATGGGTCTGAGATTGGGATCCGTAAAGGTCCAGATTTCGGCCCTATCCATTTTCTTCCAGAAACAACTGGCTTCCCTCCCTGAGGTTCAGACTTTTTTGAAAGGGGTTCTGCACATCCAGCCTCCCTTTGTGCCACCTACGGCACCCTGGGATCTTAACGTGGCGTTACAGTTCCTTCAATCGGATTAGTTTGAGCCTCTACCGGAGGTTGAGGTCAAGTTTCTCACGTGGAAGGCTGTCACTTTGCTGGCCTTAGCTTCTGCTAGACGTGTGTCGGAGTTGTGGGCTTTGTCTTGTAAGATCCCCTACTTGATTTTCCATGAAGATAGGGCTGAGCTCCGGACACGTCAGCAGTTTCTTCCTAAGGTCGTGTCGGCGTTTCATATTATTCAACCTATTGTGGTGCCAGTTGCTACTGACTCCTCACTTACTTCAAAGTCCTTGGATGTGGTAAGGGCTCTGAAAATCTATGTGAAGAGGACTGCTCATCACAGAAAATTGAACTCTTTGTCTTGTATGATCCAAAGAAAATTGAGTTTCCTGCTTCTAAGCAGACGATCTCTCGCTGGATCAGGTTCACTATCCAGCATGCGTATTCTACGGCAGGATTGCCGTGTCCAAAATCTGTTAAAGCCCACTCTACTCGTAAGGTTGGGTCTTCCAGGACGGCTGCCCGGGGTGTCTTAGCTTTACAGCTTTGCCGAGCGGCTACTTGGTCGGGGTCGAACACGTTTGCTAAGTTCTACAAGCTCGATATTTTGGCCTCTGAGGACCTGAAGTTTGGTCAATCAGTTCTGCAGGAGCCTCCGCGCTCTCCCTCCCGTTCTGGGAGCTTTGGTACATCCCCATGGTACTAATGCGGACCCCAGCATCCTCTAGGACATAAGAGAAAATAGAATTTTTATTACCTACCAGTAAATCCTTTTCTCGTAGTCCGTAGAGGATGCTGGACGCCCGCCCAGTGCTTCGTTATCCTGCAGTAGTTACTTGATTCAGTACGACTTTGTTCTTAGTTAAGTACTGCGTTGTTACTTGGTTAAATTATGTTTTCAGATATTGCTGAGTTTCAAGCTATTTAGCTTGGTTTGCCTTGTTTGTGTGAGCTGATATGAATCTCACCACTATCTGTGTATTTCCTTCTCTCGAAGTATGTCCGTCTCCTCGGCCACAGTTTCTAGACTGATAGGAGGGGCATAGAGGGAGAAGCCAACCCACACTATTAAACTCTTAAAGTGCCAATGGCTCCTGGTGGACCCGTCTATACCCCATGGTACTAATGTGGACCCCAGTATCCTATATAGACTATGAGAAAAGGATTTACCGGTAGGTAATTAAAATCCTATTTTTAAGATGTTAATGTAAATTGATTACAATGTTCTTTGAACTAATTATAGATGTACCCCTGATGAAGTCTCGGCGTGAGACGAAACACGTTGGTTAGTTCTGTTTTCATTCTGATGTGACCTCCATCTTTAATTCTAATAAGAGGAGGAGTTTGCAAAGAAACATCTGTGTATTGATCTCCAAACAGTGTCAACTTTGGAAGGAATTTACCTGAAAAACCACTGTATGATTATGGACATTGATCTTGTCTTTTATGTATTTTAATAAACTGTTATAGAGGAACAAAGTGATGGTTAGTAAAGTGGGTGTGAGTAACTGCTGGGAGATGACCTTAACCCAGGGGCGCCAATCTCATTATTGCTATATATTCATTCGATTCTTATTTAAAATTCTATTTGCCTGCCTGTCTAGTTACTGTATCTCAGCACCAAGGGACAGGATTCCAGGGTTTCAGGGAAAACATGAGATTCCACCCTCAATCCATCTCTTATATACATTTTATAATTGTCCTAAGTAGACAGAAGAAACAACGTCTTTGAACAACTAATGTTCACATCGGGTTCAGTATGGTATGCCGGCGGTCGGGCTCCCGGCGACCAGCATACCGGCGCCGGCTTACCGACAGTGTGGCAAGCGCAAATGAGCCCCTTGCGGGGACGTTGCACTCGCCACGATATGGGCACGGTGGCACGCTATGCGCGCCACGCTATTTTATTCTCCCTCCAGGGGGGTCGTGGACCCCCACGAGGGAGAATAAGTGTCGGTATGCTGGCTGTCGGAATTCCGGCGCCGGTATACTGTGCGCCGGGATCCCGTCAGTCGGCATACTGAAGACCACCCATTCACATCCCTGTCCCTAATGATACAAAAAAACAACAAACTGAAAAACAACTGTTTGATAGCTGCAAACTGATAACTGTAATGAACAATAGACTGAAAAACAATAGTATGATAGCACAAATTGTATTCACTATATATAATACAATACAATATACTGATTTTGTATACTTATAGCACTCTACTACAGTAAATAGTCCCACAGCACACAACCTTTAATTACGCTGATTCTGTGCTTATTGCTGAAATACTATGTATTACATAAGATTTTTATTTGCATTTTCCAAGTTTTTCTGGATGTTTTAGGCCTCCACAGACTGATGTTGGGGAAATGTTAGCATAATTGCCCAACAAAATGTCACTTGTTTTGCTTGCTGCAGTTTACCTCATTGTAGTTATACCTATTTTTATTTTTACATGATATTTTTGTAGAAACTGTTTTGTGTTTTCTACATGTTAACTGGCTTATTAATCTGTCTGTTCATCAGAAATGTATGACAAGTTCTTAACTTTCCCTTCACATTGACAGCAGAGGCAAGGAGTATTCAGGAGCAGAGCATCAAGCATAAGCCTGACTGTGGAACATGCCCTAGAGAGCTTTGACTTCCTAAACATTACTTCTGACATGGAGGATTCGGAGTGCTCGGAGGAAGAAGGTGGTCACAATGAGAGGCAAGGCCACAATATTTATTTTAGTGGTTTCCTAGATTTGTGGTTGTTTTCAAGTATGAGACAATTGTTCACTGAGTGTTCCCCATTCTGTGTTACACGTCGCAAATATGTAATATTCAGAAATGAACTGTCTATATGCATACGTTATCAAGGGGTTTATGTAATGAGTCTTGGAGAGAGATAGTGGACAGATATAAAGTACCAACCAATCAGCTTCTAACTGCCATGTTACTGGCTGGTATCTGTCTGCTTTCTCTCTCCAAGGCTTAGTACGTAGACCCATATGTCTTTTAGAAATTCTAAATATAAATTGTGTTCTTTATTAATTATAGTTAAGCACTGGGTGAAAACTGCCTTTTGTAAACACTTAGGGAGCCATATGGATAGTTATCTTAATATAGAAAAAGTAAATAGTTGTATACATTCTATTTTTGTAGGAAAATAGGATGAGGAACTGTGGGCGGTGATGTGGGTGGATCTACTAAGGGGGAGGGGCACCAATTTTTATTTTTAAACACATTATGACTCCAGTAGTGCCACATATACAAAATGCTCCCAGTATAGTACCAGATACACAATGCTCCTTGTATGGTGCCAGATACACAGTGCCCCCAGTGTAGTGCCAGATACACAATGTCCCCAGTGTAGTGCCAGATACACAGTGTCCCCAGTGTAGTGCCAGATACACAGTGCCCCCAGTGTAGTGCCAGATACACAATGTCCCCAGTGTAGTGCCAGATACACAGTGCCCCCAGTGTAGTGCCAGATACACAATGTCCCCAGTGTAGTGCCAGATACACAGTGCCCCCAGTGTAGTGCCAGATACACAATGTCCCCAGTGTAGTGCCAGATACACAGTGCCCCCAGTGTAGTGCCAGATACACAATGTCCCCAGTGTAGTGCCAGATACACAGTGCCCCCAGTGTAGTGCCAGATACACAATGTCCCCAGTGTAGTGCCAGATACACAGTGTCCCCAGTGTAGTGCCAGATACACAGTGCCCCCAGTGTAGTGCCAGATACACAATGTCCCCAGTGTAGTGCCAGATACACAGTGCCCCCAGTGTAGTGCCAGATACACAATGTCCCCAGTGTAGTGCCAGATACACAGTGCCCCCAGTGTAGTGCCAGATACACAATGTCCCCAGTGTAGTGCCAGATACACAGTGCCCCCAGTGTAGTGCCAGATACACAATGTCCCCAGTGAGAGGAGTCGTTGCAGCAGCAGCAGACGTGTGTGATGGGTTAAGCACCTTTGTGCTGCTGAGTGAACAACGTGTTGCACTTACTGATGTCGAGTTCCCACCACTACACAACTGCCCAGCAGGGTCTCCTTGATTCAGGTAATAGTAGTCGTCACTACTTCGGCAGTGAAGAGCAGGCAGGCCAGGAGAATGCGTGGTCTGTGCCCCGGGACTCCGTTTAGCACCATGCCTGCCAGTGCCGCTACTCCCACCGTACTAGAACCCAGCAGCTCCTGCAACAGCGATGCGTCCTTGTGTCGCTGCCAGTCACACTCCTCCCACTAGCTTCTGCGCCGGGTCTTCATCGGGTCTGTCTTGATCTTGCCTTTCCCGCTACAGATGTCCACAAGGGGCTTTCTTTGCTGGGTAAGTCCCAGAACCCTGCAGCAAGTCTTCTTCCCTGTGTTGTCTAGTTCTTCACATTTTAATCTCAATTCCTGCCCTGCGGACACCACTCTTTTTAGGGGCTTCTCTGCGAGCAGGCAGCGGTTGGACAGCACAGCGTCAGACAGGGTTCTCACTCCTCCTGCGTCCTCTTCAATGTAATTTTCCCGTGGCCAGCAGCCCGATGGGTCTTTGCCTCCTCGATCGTGCAGAGTCCCTCCTCGTCTTCCCGGTAACAATGTTGGGGGAAACATGGGGCCACTAGGGTGAGCAACGGGGCTCAGCCAGCATGGGTCACTGTCTGCAGGCCACAGAAGGTTCCAGAACGCCGTTCCTGGTGAAGTCATTTTACAAAAGACTTTCAGGAATGGTGTTCCGTCTGCAAAAATAGCCCTGGTTGTATATGTAGAACAAGCTGGCTGAAAGGAGGCAATTAGGCTTTTACATATGGGGGGACTGTAATAGGGTGTGAGAATCAGGAAGTGAGAGATTTTGCGAGAGTTCTCCTGGTTTTATTTTTTACAGTGGCAATCATTTATATGGCAAACCCAGGTTGATTTTGCCATGTAAATGATTGCCACTTTTTAAAAAAAAACAGGAAACATCTTACAAAATCTCTCACTTCCTGAGTCTCACACCCTATTACGTTTCCCTCGTGGAATGAAGGTGAAGTGATATATTAAAATAAGGGGGAAACAGTCTTCTAATTACCATGTTAAAGCGTTACTCCCCAGGGTCGGCCCGAGCTTCATTTTTTTGGTAAGCGAATGTAGATTTTGGCGCCCTTGATAGGATAAACTTTACAAAAGGGATAGCGCGTTGAAGACGCTGACAGTCAAAAGTAGTATGGTCTCACAATGAAGGGGCTTGGCCACAGAATAGTAACCCAAATTCAAATGACACTACACAGTAGCACAATCTTATTAACATTACACCACACGTAGTGACCCCTATTCATGTTATGCTACACAGGAAAAAAGCAACTTACAGCATTCACCCAATCAACCAGACAGACTATGGTTTGCCAATAACCATAATCACTACTAAATACTACATAGATATCAAAACTATCTGATACTAACAAACACATAGGGCAGTATTCAATTGTTTTCACACCCTTACACACCCGTTCTGTTTCTGCTGACGGGCGTGGTATAATCATTTCAGCTCGCTACCCCCTTTATGCAGCTAAACCTGATTACTATGGGCGCAATAGGCGCGTTAATGGGAATCACTTTAGAAAGGAGATTGGGCTTCATATATAATTTCAATACCGCCCAGTGTGTGTGTGTGTGTGTGTGTGTGTGTGTGTATGTATGTATATATATATATATATATATATATATATATATAGTGTACATGTGTGTTTGTCTATACATGTATATTTAACTTTATGAGAAGTGTTCTACATCAGAGTAGTCCCCTTATGATAGGCAAACAATTTCACTATAACATAGGGGACGATGCTAACACAGTGGCAACCAGTAATGGGGGAGGGGGGGGCAGGCAATGGGCACAGTGCTAATATAACACAGTTGGTGTGAGCAGGAGGGATACATGTTCTGAGCAGAACCGGATTGGTGGGGCACAGGGGTACTTGTCCTCTTTAATGGGGCACCCCCAGCCAGAGTTGCTCCACCTCAGCAGGCAGGATGAGTTTGTTGTGCTCCCCTCAGCTCAGTGTCAGCTGATGCAGGTTGCTCCACAGTTTCTTGTTTCGCGAAACTGCGTCCCTCCATAGCTTGCGGTCCTCAGGTGACTGCTGGTGCTGCCATCATGATTATGCAGCAATATGATGGCTGAGACCGAGGTCAGAGCCTCCTCAGCCAAGTGCAGGCAAACACATCCTGGGTCAGGAGGCGCACACCGATAGTAGCAGAGCACCGTTTTACAGGGTACAAGTACTGCAGTTGTACAGGCACTGTTAAGTGTCGGTGATACCACCCCAGGGCTGAGGAGGCAGACAGGGCAGGGCAGTGCAGTGAAGGGGAGGAGGAGGAAACTGAAGCAGCAGCAGAGGGTTACAGGCAGCAGGGTGGGGGGGACCCTCTTTGTCTGTTTCCCTCTCTAAGTACAAGAGTGCAAGTAGGACCTTGCGCTACTGCTGCCTCGTGGGGGTGGGGGGGGAGAGAAAGTATACAGCAGGCACAGCCAGTTGGGAAGTGCTGACTAGAGGGCCCCCAAAGGCTTTATCCGTCCCTGGACCTGAGCAGAGAGACCATAGACTCCCTTATATCCCAAACATGAAGAGTACAGCTGCAGGGCACTCCAAAAGTCACACAGGGGGAGCTGTACTCACACATTGCTCCTAGCTGTGGAGGGATGCAGTGCCGATCGCAGTCAGAGTCCTGACACCCGTCCTGAGCAGAGAGCTTTCCGTGACCTGAGAAGGCGGCGGCATCACTGGAAGTCGGAAGCACATGCAGTAGTCACTCGCCAGCAGTATCTGTGGCCTGTGGACAGTGAATACCTTCCCGCAGTTGTGCAGCAGTGCCTTTTGCTGGCTGACGCTCTACGCGCCAGCGTAGTTGGCGTAATGGTTAGGCCGGCCCTGTTACGCCCTTGAAAATAATAGGCACCAGAGTTAAAAATATTATCTATGAATAGAAGTAAGTAACCCACATTAGCTATATTTACTGTACATTATTCAGGGAATTTAATATAAAAAATTACACATTCTAGTGAGACTTTATAACCATTTGTTCTATCCTTTCTCTTAGCAGCCTAAACACTGAGCACTTCCCTGTGGTGGCTGTAGAACAGAGCAGACCTGCAGCAGAGGAGATCAGGGTGTGCTCTACCCCTGAAGGAACCACTGATCCTTTAAGTACAGGTAGTGAACATCTGGATAGGGCCTTGGTTATGCATCTGAACAACTGTAACAGGCTACTCCTGGTAAGTCCTTAAATGGATGTTGGGTATTTTAAATAAAGCAATAAATAATTTACTATGCATTTATGAAATACTAATATGTTGATAAATACTTTTAGATGTTATTTAATTGGCAAACACGGTTTCTTCCTGCAGCAATTGGGTACATTTGGGCCTCTTCGCTGTCGGGAGTTATATGCACTTGATAAATTGATGAGAGAGGCCCAAATCTTAGAAGTTATCTGCACTCTAACAGAGGAAAAATCAGGAAGACCAAACTCTGCTGAAGAAGGTGAGAATAACCGTCAGGGCCGTAGACCACTTGCCAGGCCCCGTTAATACTGAGGGGCATGGTCTAAACACATTTGAGTGGCCACGCTCCCTTTTAAAAACAAAAAGCTTGCATACTATACCTTTACTGAGCAGCGAGGTGGTTCTGACCGGCACAGGGGGAGCCATGCATCCCTCACTTGGGGCCTCCCTGGACCCACCTCAGCCCAGCACACAGCAGCATGTACTGGGCCGGCAGAGGCTGTTGCCACTGATAACCATCACCCAACTTTATACCTTTTTCTGTTTTCAGTTTCACATTTTATTACGAAGAAGGATTTTAATTTCACCTGCATATTTGTCATTTCAGCACATTATTAATATTATGTATTTGCTGTTTTTGTATTGTACGGTGCATCTGTAAAGTATTCACAGCGCTTCTATTTTTCCACATTTTGTTATGTTACAGCCTTATTCCACAATGGAATAAATTAATTTTTTCCCTCAAAATTCTACACACTATCCCATAATGACAACGTGAAAAAAAATTATTTTTTTTATTTTTGCAAATTTATTAAAAACTAGAAATCACATGTACGTAGGTATTCACAGCCTTTGCTCAATCATTTGTTGATGCACCTTTGGCAGCAATTACAGCCTCAAGTCTTTTTGAATATGATGCCACAAGCTTGGCACACCTGTCTTTTGGGCAGTTTCGCCCATTCCTCTTTACAGCACCTCTCAAGCTCCATCAGGTTGGATGGGAGGCGTCTGTGCACAGCCATTTTCAGATCTCTCCAGAGATGTTCAATCAGAGTCAAGTCTGGGCTCTGGCTGGGCCACTCAATGAATTTATTCCATTTTGGAATAAGGCTGTAACGTGCAAAAAGTGAAGCGCTGTGAATTCTTTCCGGATGCACTATAAACATTACGCACTAAAACCTTTAAAACATTTATATGAAGATGCTAGTAGGTCTGCTATAAGAGCCCAGCATTTGGTACAATTCCATTGTTTTCACTTTCACAGAAATAAATGAGTTACCCCCCAGAGTACAGGTAGTGGCAAACAACAGTCATATTCAATTAGGTGCAAATTTACACCCCCACCCCCCCCCCCCCCCCGCATCGCCCCACCCCAATTTAAAAAAAAAATCTGTGACGCAAGTTTTCTGGTATTCAATTGGGGGTTTTTTATATATTTTTTCCCTCATACATTCTAGAGGATGCTGGGGACTCCAAAAGGACCATGGGGTATAGACGGGATCCGCAGGAGACATGGGAACTTTAAGACTTTAAATGGGTGTGAACTGGCTCCTCCCTCTATGCCCCTCCTCCAGACCTCAGTTAGATTCTGTGCCCAGAGAGACTGGACACTAACATGGGAGCTCTCCTGAGTTTCTCTGTAAAATACTTTTTTGTTAGTTTTTTTTGTTTTCAGGGAGCTCTGCTGGCAACAGGCTCCCTGCATCGTGGGACTGAGGGGAGAGAAGCAGACCTACTTCTGTGAGTTCAAAGGCTCTGCTTCTTAGGCTACTGGACACCATTAGCTCCAGAGTGTCCGATCACTTGGTGCGCCTAGCTGCCCGTTCCCGGAGCCGCGCCGTCACCCCCTTCACAGAGCCAGAAGATAGAAGCTGGGCGAGTATTAAGAAGAAAAGAAGACTTCAGTGACGGCAGAAGACTTCAGTACGGAGGTACTGCGCAGCTGTCGCGCTGCGCGCCATGCTCTCACACACACTTCAGGCGGCACTTGCAGGGCGCAGTGGGGGTGCCCTGGTCAGCATGATTACTGAAGTTTTTACAATAAACCTGGCAAAAATATATATGTTGGAAGTGCCTAGGCACTTGATATAGCCTCCGCCAGTATAAATATTTTAAATTTGAGCGGGACTACAGCGTTCCAGTGGGGAGGGGGGGGGCGTGGCTTAGCCCTCACAGCTTACCAGCGCCATTTTCTCTTCACAGGATGCAGAGACGCTGGCCTGGACCTCCACACTCCTGCACAGGAGTGCAAAACGGGCCGGGGGGGGGGGGGGGGGGGGGGCACAGTCATTTGGTGCGATTATACATTGATAATAACAGCGCAAACAGGTCTGAGGCAGTGTGTATTTGCTCTCAGTACCGGGATAGGCGCTGGGGTGTGAGCTGCAAAACTCCCACTGTGTGTCTAACAGCCTTTCCGTGGGTCTGTCCACTATAGCCAGTGTGTTGGTGCGTGTCGGTACGTGTGTGTCGACATGTCTGAGGCTGAGTGCTCCTCCCCGGAGGAGGTTACTGTGGGGGCGGATAAGGCGTTGGGAGTGACTCTGTTGGCACCGCCAACTCCTGATTGGGTGGATATGTTGAGTACATTGAATGCAAATGTGGCGTTATTAACTAAAAGGCTGGATAAATCTGATTCTCAGACACAAACATGGAGAAAATCCATGGAGGACGCCTTGTCTCCGCTCCAGACCCCCTCAGGGTCACAAAAGCGTTCATTTTCCCAGATGGCGGATACTGATACCGACACGGACTGTGATTCCAGTGTCGACTATAGTGAGGCTAGTTTAAATCCGAAACTGGTTAAGAGTATTTAGTACATGATTGTGGCAATTAAAGACGTTTTACGTATTTCAGAAGTACCTACTGTTCCTAATACAAGGGTTTGTTTGTATAAGGGAAAAAAGCCTGAGGTGACGTTTCCCCCCTCTCATGAGCTGAACACACTTTGTGAAAAAGCTTGGGAATCTCCTGACAAAAGGTGGCAGATTCCCAAGAGAATTCTAATGGCATATCCTTTCCCCTCTGACGACAGGGAAAAGTCTGAGTCATCTCCCAATGTGGACAAGGCTCTATCACGACTGTCCATGAAGGTGGCGCTTCCATCTCCTGATACAGCTGCCCTAAAGGACCCTGCGGATCGTAAGCAGGAAACTACCTTAAAATCCATTTATGTCACTACGGGTGCGCTGCTCAGACCTGCCGTGGCGTCGGCATGGGTCAGTAGTGCTATTGGTAAGTGGGCAGATAATTTGCCATCTGACATGGATACCCTGGATAGCATTCTTTTGACTCTCGGTTATATCAGGGACACAGCAGCTTACCTAAAGGATGCGGCGAGGGATATTGGCCTCTTGAGATCAAGGGCCAATGCCATGGCAGTCTTGGCCAGGAGACCGCTGTGGATTCATCAATGGAATGCTGATGCCGACTCTAAGAAAGCTATGGAGGCTCTCCCATATAAAGGTGGTGTCTTGTGTGGTGATGGCCTCGCTGATCTGGTGTCTACAGCTACAGCGGGTAAGTCATAATTTCTTCCATATGTTCCTGCACAACAGAAAAAGACGCCGCATTATCAGATGCAGTCCTTTTGGCCTAATGAATACAAAAAAGGAAGAGGGTCGTCCTTCCTTCCCTCTAAAGGTAGAGGAAGGGGAAAAAGGTCGCCTGCTGTGCCAGGTTCCCAGGAGCAGAAGTCCTCCCCGGCTTCTGCCAAGTCCACCGCATGACGCTGGGGCTCCTTTACGGGAGTCCGTAGCGGTGGGGGCGCATCTCCGATTCTTCAGTCAGGTCTGGTTTCACTCGGATCCTTGGGTGTTAGAAATAGTGTCCCAAGGGTACAAACTGGAGTTTCAAGATGTGCCCCCCCCACCACCGATTGTTTAAATCAGCCTTGCTGGTTTCTCTCCCAGAAAGGGAAGTAGTGCGCGTTGCGATACAAAAGCTGTGTCAACAGTGTGTCATTGTCACGATACACCTGTCTCAACGGGGAGAAGGGTTTTATTCGAGCCTATTTGTCGTACCAAAGCCGGATGGCTCGGTCAGACCGATCCTGAACCTAAAATCCCTCAATCTATATTTGAAAAGTTTCAAGTTCAAGGTGGAATCTCTTCGAGCAGTAATCTCCAGTCTGGAAGGGGGGGATTTTATGGCGTCAGTCGACATCAAAAATGCCTACTTACATGTCCCAATATATCCTCCACATCAAGCTTTCCTGAGGATTGCTGTTCAGGATTGTCCTTACCAATTTCAGACGTTGCCGTTTGGTCTTTCCACGGCCCGAGCGTCTTCACCAAAGTAATGGCGGAAATGATGGTGCTCCTGCGCAAGCAGGGTGTCACAATTATCCCGTACTTGGACGATCTCCTAATAAAGGCGAGATCAAAGGAGCGCAGTTGCTAAGAAACGTGGCACTCTCCCTGACAGTTCTGCAACATCATGGTTTGATCCTAAATTTGCCAAAGTCACATTTGAGGCCGATGACTCAGCTGTCTTTCTTGGGCATGATCCTGGACACGGAACTACAGAGAGTGTTTATCCCAGCGGAAAAAGCTCTGTAAATCCAAAACATGGTCAAGGAGATACTCAAACCGGCAAGAGTGTCGATTCATCAATGCACTCGGGTGTTGGGGAAGATGGTTGCAGCCTACCAAGCCATTCCATTTGGCAGGTTTCATGCCTGGGTGTTTCAGTGGGACCTGTTGGACAAGTGGTCAGGGTCTCACCTGCACATGCACCGTAAAATAAGCCTATCTTCCAGAACCAGAATATCTCTCCTGTGGTGGCTCCAAAGTCCTCACCTAGAGGGACCCAGGTTCGGGATCCAGGATTGGGTCCTGGTGACCACGGATGCAAGTCTCCGAGGCTGGGGAGCAGTCACACAGGGAAAAAATTTCCAGGGAAAATGGTCAAGCCAGGAAGCTTTTCTACACATAAACGTTCTGGAATTAAGAGCCATCTACAACGGCCTTCTACAAGCGGAACACTTTCTTCGAGGTCTACCTGTCCTGATTCAGTCAGACAACGTAACAGCAGTGGAGTACATAAACCGCCAGGGCGGAACAAAGAGCAGAGCGGCGATGGCGGAGGCCACAAAAGTTCTCCCCTGGGCGGAAAAACATGTAGGCGCTCTGTCAGCGGTCTTCCTTCCGGGCGTGGACAACTGGAAGGCAGATTTCCTCAGCAGACACGATCTCCATCCAGGAGAGTGGGGTCTTCATCAAGAGGTTTTTGCAGAAGTGACAAGTCGTTGGGGAATTCCTCAGATAGACATGATGGCGTCTCACCTCAACAAGAAGCATTAGAGATATTGTTCCAGGTCGAGAGACCCTCAAGTCAGTGCAGTGGACTCCCTGGTAACTCCGTGGGTGTTTCAGTCGGTATGTGTGTTCCCTCAACTTCCACTCATTCCAAAGGTGATAAGGATCGTAAGAAGAACAAGGGTGCAGGCGATACTCATTGTTCCAGATTGGCCACGGAGGACCTGGTATCCGGATCTTCAGGAATTGCTCATAGAAGATCCCTGGCCTCTTCCTCTCAGGGAGGATCTGTTACTGCAGGGGCCGTGCGTCTTCGAGGACTTACCGCGGTTGCATTTGATGGCGTGGAGGTTGAACGCCAAATCCTAGCTAGATAGGGTATTCCCGGGGAAGTCATCCCCACTCTGCTCAAGGCTAGAAATGAGGTCATGGCGAAGCATTATCACCGTATTTGGAGAAAGTATGTGTCTTGGTGTGAATCCAAGAAGGCTCCTACGGAGGAGTTTCAGCTGGGTCGTTTCCTCCATTTTTTGCAGGCAGGTGTGGATGCAGGCCTAAAATTAGGTTCCATTAAAGTGCAGATTTCGGCTTTATCTATTTTCTTTCAAAAATAATTGGCCGCCCTTCCAGAGGTTCAGACTTTCGTGAAGGGAGTACTGCACATCCATCCTCCGTTTGTGCCACCTGTGGCACCATGCGACCTTGACGTGGTGTTGCAATTTCTTATGTCACACTGGTTTGAACCTTTGCGAAAGGTTGAGTTGAAATTTCTTACTTGGAAAGTGGTCATGCTTTTGGCCTTGGCGTCCGCAACACGGGTGTCGAAATTGGCGGCTTTGTCTCACAAAAGCCCCTATTTGATTTTCCATGTGGATAGAGAGGAATTGAGAACTCGTCAACAATTTCTGCCGAAGGTGGTTTCTTCGTTTCACATAAACCAGCCCATTGTGGTGCCTGTGGCTACAGAAGCCTTGGCTGTTTGAAAATCTCTCGATGTGGTCAGAGCCTTGAAAATTGATGTCGCCAGAACGGTTCAAATTAGGAAATCAGAAGCTCTGTTTGTCCTATATGCTTCCAACAAAATTGGGGCTCCTGCTTCCAAGCAGACTATTGCCCGCTGGATCTGTAATACGATTCGGCATGCTCATTCTACGGCTGGATTGCCGTTACCGAAGTCAGTGAAAGCCCATTCTACCAGGAAGGTGGGCTCATCTTGGGCGGCTGCCCGAGGAGTCTCAGCGCTTCAACTTTGCTGAGCAGCTACGTGGTCGGGTTCAAACACTTTTGCTAAGTTCTACAAGTTTGATACCCTGGCTGATGAGGACCTCATGTTTTCTCAGTCGGTGCTGCAGAGTCGTCCGCACTCTCCCGCCCGGTCTGGAGCCTTGGTATAAACCCCATGGTCCTTTTGGAGTCCCCAGCATCCTCTAGGACGTAAGAGAAAATAGTATTTTAATACCTACTGGTAAATCCTTTTCTCCTAGTCCGTAGAGTTTGCTGGGCGCCCGTCCCTGTGCGGACTGTTTTTGCAGTAGTGTTGATAGTTATTGCTTCTGTTACACAGTGGTTGTGTATCTGTTATGTTCAGCCTGTTGCTGTTTTTGGTTCATGCTGTTAACTGGTATTGTTTAAAAGCCATGTTGTACGGTGTGTGGTGGTGTGAGCTGGTATGTATCTCACCCTTGGTTAACAAAAATCCTTTTCCTTGAAAGGTCAGTCTCCCTGGGCACAGTTCCTATAACTGAGGTCTGGAGGAGGGGCATAGAGGGAGGAGCCAGTTCACACTCATTTAAAGTCTTAAAGTACCCATGTCTCCTGCGGATCCCGTCTATACCCCATGGTCCTTTTGGAGTCCCCAGCATCCTCTACGGACTTGGAGAAAAGGATTTACCGGTAGGTATTGAAATCTCTATTATTATTATTTATTTATTTTTTATCAAAGAATGTAGGGACTTGTTTCTGAACCTTTAACATTCCCATGACTAATTAAGCAATTGGAAGTTTCCAATGAATTTAATTAGTTCAAAATAACTTACCTTCGGGAAGAGCTTTCCTTCTCATTTGCTTCCCCAGAGATACTGAAGTGATGTCTTCCTCATGTGTAAGACCCTGTTAGTCCTGGTGTGTAAAACACAACAGTGATTTGTGTGAAAACTGTCAGTGTGTTCGCCCTCAGTAGTGTAGAGCATGTGGCAGCTGGGCACTGGGGATGCAGTTAATTTGCCAGCTGTTGGGATCCCGGCAGACAAGATACCGATTCCGGAAACCCAATAGTGCCGACAGCCATAGAGTAGCAATAGAACCTGCAGCGAGACACCAAGCCCACGGGGACTTTTTGTGCTCACCCCACTGCCAGCATTCTGTTGGGATATTGACAGCCGGCATCCCGTCCGCCGGGAAAACTTATGTATTCCGGGCACAGCAGCAGGAGGAGCAGCTAGAATGTGATGCATGATTGCTACATCTTTTTTTTTTTTTTTAGAGACGAAAACATTTTTGTGCCCATTTTGCTTTAATATTGCAGGTATCCAGAGACCACATACCTGCAGTAATTCAAAACTGGTTGTGAGGGCCACAAACATTTCTGCAGCCAAAATCTCGTAAATAATTGAATATGCCCCACAGTACTTTAGTATTGTCTTAATGCCAAGGGCCCTTGAGGAGACACTTATGTCTCCTCAATGTGCGAATATGGCACAGGCTTGGCGAGGATTATGTATGGGAGCGGAGGTGGAAGAGGGGGTTGGGAAGAAGCTGTAACTCAGGGGAAAAGTAGGTAGAGGACAACAGAGAAAGAGGGCAGAGCAAAACGGGGCGTGGTGACCCAGCAGTGGTTATCCTAGAGATATATATATAGATATATAATTATAATATATTGGCTGGTGGCTGCAGTGCTGGGACTGGCCTAGCTAGGGCTGGGTTTGTCAGCAAATGCTATCACTCCTCAGGACCCCTGCTCGGTGCTGGGCACGTCTGGAGACACTGTCACTCCATGGCCGCCCCCCTCTGTGTCTGCAGGCTCTGGGAGCGTGGGCGGGTACGGTACATAACATCATGACGCACGTGACGTCCGCAGCACCCATAGTGCTCCTCTGGGAACGGAACCAGAGTGAGAATTTTTGGGGTAAGTCCACGGGTGAGGTTGCCTTGCTGGAAATCTGGCCCTAATGCTGGCCCTGCGCCCCCCCCCCAGGACCCAGCGCTCCAGGCTGCAGCCTGATCAGGCTCCGATTGTCATTACTTTGTGGTTGGACGTCTTTTAATTAACACAATAAAAGTTATATTTTAATTTTATTTACGTGCGCCAAGAAAGAGAATTTATCTTTTCTTTCGTGGTTATGAGTCTTGTCTCTGGTAGTACCCCCGACAACCTATCGATACATATATAATATTTTGGTTATTAATCTTGGATTTTTTTCATTAATATATTTATAAATTTACTGAACTGGTGCAGAGTCCTGTTCCCTTTCCCTATCCTTTTATGATCCAATCTTAAGCAGGTATGTCTTCTTTATGCTGGATGAAGGTCTGCACTGCAGCTTCCAGTAAATCACAATGAGGGATATTCAGTTACCAATGATGAGACATCGGGAGTAAAAACCCTGATGTTTCTTCGGGTTTTGCGTTTGGGCTATTTGATTTAATCGGCTGGTAAAAAAGTGCATTTTCACTCAAAAACACACAGGTTCAGTGAAACCTGTGTGTTTACGGGTGAAATGGCCCCATTTTCGGATGAAAATGGGTCTGTTATCGGGTATGACCGGACGGTCCCTTACGAAAACCCTCACCGCTTTCGCTTCTCGTCCCCAGTACACAGAATGGATGTTTAGGTCACACGAGAGCTGGCCACATAGGGGATTCCCGCCTACCATCAGTAACCGCCTGTTACTGACTCCACCCACTGCGCAGTGGGCAGGTTTACACTGCCACCACCAAACTCCTAACCTGCCATGGCGTTTGGAACCACGGTTCTGCTCTGTATGCGTTGAAACGCCGCCTTACCACACCTCTGTGGTGTTTACGAATCCCCACTAGTCGCTTGACTAGGCCTCTACCAGTAGCTGGCGGAAAGCAGAGCTTGGAGACGTTGGGTGCTCCCTGGACAGCCGGAGACCGGGGCTATGTTTGGCATAGCCCTGCAGGTCACAAGATGAAGGGGTCGTCTTTAGGCAGAAGATTTTTATTTGCCCAAATACAGCCTTCAAAAAGGCTCAGCAATACAGCAAGAAGTTACAGCGGAAATGAAACTGGTATATCACACTCTGAAGCTCACAGGCCTCCTTTTTATACAGTAAAATCACAAACTACAATCCTTTCCATCCAATCAGGATATCTTACAAAATATAAATAAATTAAATTTTAAAAGGATAGAAGTGCAATTTCCTCCTTCCTGTCACACACAAAGTTTGGTATAATTTAATCTCCAATTAAATTTAACACATAGCTTCAAAATACAAATGTTTCTGTCTCCTTCACATCTCCATGCAAACCCAGTGTTTGGGATTACAACAGGAAAGGCTTCAACACAAACAGTCTTCCTTCCACCTTCGTTTGTATTTCAAAGAAAATGTTTTAGCCACCAAAAGGCCGGCTTATTGACACTTACTTGTACATAGCAAGTCTGGAGCTAGGACAATTACCATACAACTTCCTATGCAAAAGTGTCTCAAGAACTATTTTCAAGGCCTTTTTAGAAACAAAATACCTTTTACTTTTCTCATAAGTGCCCTGTGCATACAATTATATAACAGTGCAGTCCATCATTCTCCAGGTGCCCATTGTCCTCCTAATGGCGCCGGGCACTAGGGGTTAACCCCTTCAGTACCATGACTGCCATTGTCCATGTGGCCACCAGGGACTGTCCGGCCACATCGGGGATTCTGCTTCGCCGCGGCATGCGCCATTTTATCAGGGCTAATTAGATGGCCCCCCACCCCCGGCAATACATTACACCCGACAGCATGTCCGGGCAATTGAAAATCCCCCAATGAATCCTACGCATCTTGCACTTGATTTGTGGGAACACAAAGAAGTCACAGGGGGCCAACCTCCTAGATGCGTTTATGGGCCAGAAAATCAACTGCTTTCCTGATCTTATGGGCAGGGGCATTGTCGTGATGTAGAAGGGTACCACGAGTGTGAATTCTTGTGTGGCACCTGGAAATGGCTTTCAGTACTTGCGGCAGGCACTGGTTGGCGTACCCGTCCTCAGTGACAGTGCGCTGTTGCACGAGTGGTTCAGTAGCTACATGACCAGTCTTGGCCACAAAAACAGCCACCATCTGATTGACCATGCTGCACTTACTTCAAAACCTCTTTGGCGGCACACCTTCAACTGGGGTCCACCGAAACAGTTGATCCAGGATTCATCGCCATTGATGATCTCCCAGAGTTTGAGTAACTGACATCAAACCTGAGCAAGGGCATAGCTACCATAGGTGCAGGCAGAGCAGCTGCTATGGGGCCCAGAGCTGAGAGGGGCCCACCTTCCCTGTCACGGTTACATGTGTTATATAAATTTTTTGCCATTGGGTGGTACGTAGGGGTCCTTTCAAACTTTTTCCTTGGGGCCTGCAATATATATAGGTATGCCCCTGGACCTGCTCATTGTAGTGTGGTATAAAATGATCTGAAGGGCATTTTAATGTTATAAAATATGAACCGGGGCACTGTAAATGAGGCACTATATGAATGGGGAGCACTATATATCATAATGTGAATTGGCAGTAATGTGCAGCATAATGTTACTGGCAGCTCTGAAATGTGACATGGGGTGAACTTAAGCACTACTACGATTCATAAAAGAAACTAGGGCACTACTATGGGCCATTACATTAAATAAGGCTCTACTATCGTTCAGAAAATGAACTAGGGCACTATTATAGGGCATAAAATTAACTGCTGCAGAGAAGTGTCTCTCTAGAAGCATTGGGACGGGGGCCCCTGCAAAATGTTGCTGTGGGGCCCACGAAGTTCTGGCTACGCCACTGAACCTGACCAACATGTTGTGGCACCAAGTCACCCGATCCTCCTGCTCTCGAGTCGGATGATTGGGCAACCAGTGTGCAGAAACCTTTCTCAGGCCAAACTTTTCATGGAGGATCAAGCGGTTGGATCCCAATCATTGGGCCAATGACATGCCTATCTTTCTCTAACTGGGCCACCATCACCCTGGTGGCAACCACAATTATGGCCTCCACAGCAGCAACGTTGTCCTTAGTGATGGCGGACACAGGACGGCCACAGCACTCCTAGTCTTCCAGGGGCTTCTCCCGTGCCAAAAGGCGACCGATACTGTCATACCACTCACGGACCACCCAATCCCATCTCGAACTTGGAAGTTAAATAGAGTGGGCCTAGTTAGTAAGAAATGGGGGACCATTTCTGAACCCTAGGTACAGTAACAACAACACGGAGAAACGCCTATCTGTGAGATGTGGAATAAATGGGACAAAGGGACCCGCACCGTGGAATGGAAGTTAACCACAGGACCACCTAGAAGGAAGACAGTGAAGAGAAATCAAAGATGCCAAGAGAAAAAGAGGAGATACTAGAGAATACTTAAGCAAAGAAATATAAAGACATGAAACTCTCCTCCAACCCACGAATAATCACCATATCGATTTTATTTAATAAACTCATAACAGGTAGACTGGCACTCCCTTTGAGACATGCAATTCATGGGTACCAATCCCCATTGAAAGACCTTTTTTTTCACCTAAACCTTTTTTTCACCTAAACCTTGGCTCATTCTGACCCACATACCAAAAATTCATTATAAGACACACTGCCTGGTATACACAACACGATCCCATACAAGACACACTGTCCAAATCATATTATAATAATTTATGCACACTTATCATGCCCAGATTAGACACAGTGTGAAAGCAACATCCCAGGGAATGTATCATACTGCTATATAAGAAGTAGCAACCTTTTATACACATATACAATGTTGCTAATCTTCACAAATAAACCTATGTTGGGAAGCAAAAGGAATTGGTTTTATTTACACACAAAAACGTCGTTTGTTCATCTGTTTATCTGTTCATATATAAATTTGATTTATTTGACACCATCTGAACATAAGGAGCGACGGAAACGAAAGGAAATAATTTATTTGATGGACAGACGGAGAAACCAATAGACAAAGACCGGCCCCTCTTAAAAGTGACTGACACCTGCTGCACCCTAAAATCCCTGACAAAGCACGGCACCCTGAAGCCGAGTGAAACGCGTTGGCCACGCCCCCTCACATCCGCCCCCAAACCCGGAGATCCCGATCCCCTGGAAGACGCTGGTCGTAAGCACCGGGAGGACCGAGAGACAGCACTGCAGGCGCCTGCAGCAACATCGCTACTCCGGGAGGAAGCACTGACACGCCGCCCGAGGAGAGACACCAGGAGTCCCGAAGGGGACGAACACACGTAAGTGAAAGGCTTTTCACAAAGTAACCGGACTTAGAGTGACTTTGCTTAGAAATATCCGGATCCACAGCGGCAAAGGACTTACTGCCGCTAAAAGGAGAGAGAGCGCGCTCTCTCATCGGACACTGCATACAGGGAACCCTTCCCTAATTAGGGGCTCCTATCAAGTGTATAGCCAATACTTTACCAAGTGACCACCACATGTGAATTTATACATATTGTACCCACTTGACATATGGTTTTATAATTCTGTTTCATGTGAGATAATTTTTCTTTTTTCCACCACCCCTTTCCTATTACCACCAATTAGTTATTCTTACACTACATCAATTACCCTCAAGCATCCAAGTGTTAGGCAGCTAGTCTTACCATTGCAGACAATTACTTTTGGGGTGGTTAAAACCACAACTCTCATTCAGAGGTATTGCTGCTTTTTTAGTATGTCTATTTAAATCACCTATTTTAACCACTTATTTATTGTATTTATTGTCTAAATGTGCTGCTCAGATTAATTAAAATACAAATTACTGTGCATCAGTATCACTGAATTTTTAAGTTACCAAGTAGCGCCACAGGTTCCTTTCTCCTTTTTTGTGTTTTTGCTATTGCTATAATGAGGAAGACTTGGAAACACTCCCTCCTAGGCACCTAGGCTGCACTGGTATAACCCCTTCTATACAGACAAAACTTAAATTGGAGGGAGCCCAGACCACACCCCCACTTGTACAAAACCTCGGATTTCTTTTCAGTGGACTGCGGCAGACCCCCTAAAATGTTTACAACCAGAAAAGAAAGATTGGAGAAGTTAGAAAATATATTCTGTAGCAAAATAGATACAGAAGTAACTGAGGCATATGTAGAGGAAGAAAATTTCTGTTCTTATTATTTAAGATTAGAGAAACTCTTGGGCCTAGAAATAAAACAATGGTGGGATAGTAACACCCTAAAGAAGTACATTGAACATCACATCGTACCACGAGGTCTGAGACTTTTTAAGTACCCCACTTTTATCCCACACGAGCAGAAACTACAAGAAAAATGGGACAACATATTGGATCATTGCTCATTTAAACTAATGGAACTCATTATAAAAGATAGAGAAAAATCTATGGAGAAAATCAAACAAGAAATAACACACATCAAATCAAAATTAGAACCCTTGGAAAAAATGGAGGACTATATAACTCTGAAAAACACCACCAAAGGCAAACTACTAAAATTAGAAAATGAGGTTATCACAACCAAAAAGAGGAAATTTGGGCGGGACAAGACAGACTATCAAAATCAACATAGAGACTGGGCTAAACATCGAAACACACATCGACCGTTTAATAGGGGATACAGAGACCAGGACAATTCAACACAACGGTACCAAGACCGTAACTACCAACAAAAGAGCTATCGTACCCCCCAAACAAGGAATTTCAGAGCATACAATCATCAGGATTACCAACGGAATACCCAGGGACAACATTGGAATGGATACACCAATTACAGATCACCACTAATTAAACAAAGACCAAGATACACAGCAGAAGGGGAGGATCTATCAACCCTATAATAGAGTGCAGTTCACTTACACAGAGAAACCCCAATATGACAAAATAAGAGAAAACTACAGAAAAGGAATGACAGAGGCCATAAGGCAAGAGGAGGAAAGAGCCAAAGAGATCATGAAGAAACTTTCATAAAAGAAGATTCATTCGATACAAAGTAACAAAATCAACAACCCAGAGGAAAACTTAAACACTTTTTTAGAGCTGATACAGGAGGAAGAATTCCTACCAGATGCAGAAACGACTCCAACAAAGAAATCGACAAGCCTGTCGAAGAGAAAGTGTCCAGAAACAGAATCATCAGAAGAGGAACGAGAGGCGGAAAAAGGAAAACAAAAGCAAAGAAAATCAAACACAGAAAAAGAAGAAGAAGAGAAATCCATAGGCATTTTTAATATAAGCAAACACAAACTTACGGACACACAAAGGAGCGTACTAAAGAAAGGTTTGAAATTCGCCCCATCCAATAAACTAAACAAGTTCCAATCATTTATAGACCCACATTGCTTTATGCGTAAACTAACTCTGAAGAAATTCTTCAAAAGAAACAAGAAAGAACAAGAGAACCCAAGCACTAGTCACACAATTCCGGATGAATTTCAGCACACGAACCTTAAGGAAAGATCGAAGTTTTATCCAAAACACATTAAAGGCGCATTTCTTGAGACATTTGAAAAATCAGTGGAACAAGACATCGAAAGGATAAACATTTAAAAAAACAAAGGGACACTAAATTTGACTAATGAAGAGAGGAAAGGACTGAAAGAACTAAAAGAGAACAAACTACTAGTAATCAAACCTGCTGACAAAGGAGGTGGAATAGTAATTCTGGATAAAGAGATGTACCACCGAGAAGCAATGAGGCTCCTGGAAGACAGGGAAACGTATGAGAAACTCCCAAGCAATCCGATTGAGGTATATAAAAAAGAATACAACCAGCTTATCAAAACAGGAACCACAAAAGGGATATTAAACAAAAAAGAGACAGCATTTCTTCAACAAACAAACCCAAGAACACCAGTCTTCTACTTCCTACCCAAAATTCATAAGGACATTACAAACCCAACGGGAAGACCAATAGTGTCAGGAATCGGATCACTAACCACACACCTTTCAGAATATATTGATAAAACATTACAACCCCTGGTAACATCACAAAAAAGCCATCTCCGGAACACCACCCACATCTTGATATTACTGGACGAAATGGAATGGAAGGAAAACTTTATCCTGGTAGCCTATGACGTAAAGGCATTATATACATGCATAGATCATCAAGACGGATGTGAAGCCATTACACAGGTTCTGAAAAGAAAGGCGGACTTACCAGGAGACCAGATCAAATTTGTAATAGAAGGCATCAGATTCATTCTCAGTCACAACACATTCTGGTACAGCACTCACTATAGACAGGTTCGCGGGACCGCTATGGGTACGAAGTTCGCGCCGAGTTACGCAAACCTGTTTATGGCACAGTGGGAGGAAGACTACATTTGGGAAAACAACCATTTACTGAAACATATAGTACTATGGAAACGCTACATCGACGATATCTTAGTCATCTGGAAAGGAACATCGAGCGAGCTAACTGAATTTACAAGTCACATCAACACCAACAATCTCAATCTTGAATTCACGGAGACATACAGCATTAACTTCCTTGACTTAACCATTTACATTGAGGATAACAAGATCCACACCAAAACCTATACCAAGCCTGTAGACTGCAACAATTATATACCAGCCACCAGCAATCACCATAACAACTGGCTGAAGGGCATTCCGGGAGGACAGTTCAAAAGGATCAAAAGGAACTGTTCAGACAACGGAACCTTTGAAGAACAGTCCAGAACCTTGAAAGAGAAATTTCTAGAAAGAAACTACAACGAAAACACTGCAAAAATCCATAGAAGCAACCAGAGAAATGAGAAGAGAAAGTTTACTCAAATACAAGAATAAGAACTTAGAGGAACAAAGGGAAGTAACCTTCATTACTAATTACAACAGCCAATACAGAACCTTGGAGGGAATACTTAAGAAGAACTGGCCTTTACTTAGAAAGGATGAAGAAATCCAGGAATACATACAAGAACGACCCAGGATTATATATAGAAGAGCGCCAAACATCAAACAAGAATTAGTCTCCAGCTTCATACCTGAAAACAATAACAAAATAACAAAAACAACTTGGCTTAACGATACATCACCAGGTTTCTACTACTGCACGAAGTGCAAAGCATGTAAAACATGCAAGGCAAGAAGCACGAAACCAGTGACAACCTTCACGTCAAACTCAAACAAGAGAATATTTAAAAGAAAAGAAAAAATCACTTGCGACACCAAAGGAGTAATATACTTACTAACATGCCCATGTAATTTACAATACATAGGAAGAACGGCAAGAAGCCTAAAAATAAGAATAGGAGAACATCTTAGGAATATTGAAAAAGAAATGGAAACCTATAGTGTCCCAGACCACTTCCGAAGGGTACATAACCACGATGGAAGACTTCTCAACTTTATAGCAATAAAGAAAGTGGAAATCCCTTGGAGAGGAGGAGATTACATCAGGAGCATGTCCAGAGAAGAAACCAAATGGATTTACAACATGCAGACCTTGGTCCCAAAAGGACTCAACATTGACTTCGAGATAGGAAGTTTCCTAAGAGACTGACCCCCGATGCTGGACGCCCTGCCCAAAACCACACCTGACCGGCAGCAATGCCCAAGAGGCGACCGATACTGTCATACCACTCACGGACCACCCAATCCCATCTCGAACTTGGAAGTTAAATGGAGTGGGCCTAGTTAGTAAGAAATGGGGGACCATTTCTGAACCCTAGGTACAGTAACAACAACACGGAGAAACGCCTATCTGTGAGATGTGGAATAAATGGGACAAAGGGACCAGCACCGTGGAATGGAAGTTAACCACAGGACCACCTAGAAGGAAGACAGTGAAGAGAAATCAAAGATGCCAAGAGAAAAAGAGGAGATACTAGAGAATACTTAAGCAAAGAAATATAAAGACATGAAACTCTCCTCCAACCCACGAATAATCACCATATCAATTTTATTAAATAAACTCATAACAGCACTCCCTTTGAGACATGCAATTCATGGGTACCAATCCCCATTGAAAGACCTTTTTTTCACCTAAACCTTGGCTCATTCTGACCCACATACCAAAAATTGCCCAGATTAGATACAGTGTGAAAGCAACAACCCAGGGAATGTATCATACTGCTATATAAGAAGTAGCAACATTTTATACACATATACAATGTTGCTAATCTTCACAAATAAACCTATGTTGGGAAGCAAAAGGAAATGGTTTTATTTACACACAAAAACGTCATTTGTTCATCTGTTTATCTGTTCATATATAAATTTGATTTATTTGACACCATCTGAACATAAGGAGTGACGGAAACGAAAGGAAATAGTTTATTTGATGGACAGCCGGAGAAACCTATAGACAAGGACCGGCCCCTCTTAAAAGTGACTGACACCTGCTGCATCCTAAAATCCCTGACAAAGCACGGCACCCTGAAGCCGAGTGAAACCGCGTTGGCCACGCCCCCTCACATCCGCCTCCAAACCCGGAGATCCCGATCCCCTGGAAGACGCTGGTCGTTAAGCACCGGGAGGACCGAGAGACAGCACTGCAGGCGCCTGCAGCAACATCGCTACTCCGGGAGGAAGCACTGACACGCCGCCCAAGGAGAGACACCAGGAGTCCCGAAGGGGACGAAGACACGTAAGTGAAAGGCTTTTCACAAAGAAACCGGACTTAGAGTGACTTTGCTTAGAAATATCCGGATCCACAGCGGCAAAGGACTTACTGCCGCTAAAAGGAGAGAGAGCGCGCTCTCTCATCGGACTCTGCATACAGGGACCCCTTCCCTAATTATAGGCTCCTATCAAGTGTATAGCCAATACTTTACCAAGTGACCACCACATGTGAATTTATACGTATTGTACCCACTTGACATATGGTTTTATAATTCTGTTTCATGTGAGATGATTTTTCTTTTTTCTACCACCCCTTTCCCATTACCGGCAATTAGTTATTCTTACACTACATCAATTACCCTCAAGCAACCAAGTGTTAGGCAGCTAGTCTTACCATTGCAGACAATTACTTTTGGGGTGGTTAAAACCACAACTGTCCTTCAGAGGTATTGATGCTTTTTTAGTATGTCTATTTAAATCACCTATTTTAACCACTTATTTATTGTATTTATTGTCTAAATCTGCTGCTCAGATTAATTAAAATACAAATTACTGTGCATCAGTGTCACTGAATTTTTAAGATACCAAGTAGCGCCACAGGTTCCTTTCTCCTTTTTTGTGTTTTTGCTATTGCTATATCGAGGAAGACTTGGAAAGACTTCCTCCTAGACACCTAGGCTGCACCCCTTCTATACAGACAAAACTTAAATTGGAGGGAGCGCACACCACACCCCCACTTGTACAAAACTGAGCCAGGAGAGTAGTTCTTGAGCTGCAGTGCGGAAAAGCCTGTTGCTGTGCACAGGCTCTCTATATTTTATAATGTAAAAAGGTATTAAATGTATTTAAAGTATAGAAATGCACTTGCCTTTCCCCATGGTGGTCTAGGAGGAATCCAGAGATCTCTGTGGGCTGCTTTTTCACCATGACCACTTCGTGTGGCTAGAGGACTCTGGGGACCTTAGTTACCTATCTCTCAAGCTCAATTTCAGTCTTGAGTTGGTGAGCTGGGTTTTCTTAGCAGATTCCTGAAAGATGGTTTTAGAGAGATTCTTCCCCCACCCCAGAAGAGTACCTGGGCTATTCCTAACACCCCAGGTGGTCATAGGCACAGATGAGTAACCACTCGCCTCAGTCCATAGAGTAAATGTTAACGGTGATCATGCCTTGGACATGCAAGGCACATGCACTTAACTTTATTGGGTAAAGACAACAAGGCGGAGCTACCCACTGTGGTATTGTGTGTTGGAGTAAGATAAAAAAAAAGAGGCCTGCAAGCTCCGAGTGTATACATCTTCTATGATATCTTCAAGTGTGGAACTGCTGTAACATCATGCTGTATCTCCCTTGCAAAAGGGGAAGGGTCTTTTGGAGCAATAAACATCTTGCATTAAGACAACTGCATCAATATCCTATGACCAACAGAATTGCACAAAACGCTATTCCGTTTTCTCGTTGTCCTAAAGTGAGCCCAGGATCTCTAAGCTCTGCCCTCTGTCAGCTACCAATGGAGGACCTGGCCAATGACCAGTGGGGAAACCGCCAACACCAACCAGGAGGTGTGGTAGCAGCATGTATATGCATACACAGGAGTAAACGGTATTCAGGTGACAATGGTAGGAGCCTGAGCAGAAACTCTGTTCCAGGTGCCGATGGTTAGAGCCTGGTGGGGGCAGCAAAATGCCTGCCCACTGTGCAGTGGGTGGAGTCAGTGACAGGCGGTTACTGGCAGTAAGAGGGAATCATCTATTGGCCAAGTCCCGTGAGGCCCAAAACCAATCTGTGATCGCTTGGTACTAGCAGCAAGGTCTTGCCAGAAGTTAATAGTGGCTGGTTGTATATGCTAATACAGCTCTGCACCCAGTCCATGTTTACTAAAGATCTTAGTCAATTTATGGGTCCAGGGAAAAAAAGTATTACAGGATTCTGTAGGTCATTCTGAGTGAATTTCTGAACTGAGTTGACTTATCAGTGTCACTCCACATCATTCACTCGAATGATACTGAGGCTTGGGTCAGGTGTGGAGGTGAAGTGAGGCAAGTTTCTACAGGATTTTCTGTACCACAACCACAGAAATACTGGCGGCCGGTATTGCAGTGACTCTGGAGCCAATGTATACCTGATCACATATGTAGGCTGGAAAAGGGATTATAGCCAAGGAACTGTGGCAAAAGCAAAAACCAAGGCCATGGCAGTAGTAGATAAAAAGGTGAGTGTGAGAGATTGATATAGAAAATCCAGCTAGTATTACAAGAAGTACACAGCAAGTCTAAGCATAACAGCTGGATGCAGCAGATTGAGCTGTGAATATGTCACAGAAGGGCCAGGTATTTAACACTTAGATCCAGGTTAAAAAGGCAGCTCTGCTTGTACTATGGTAGCAGATCTTTGTTGCCGAATTGATATTTAACAGGTAATTATCATGTATTTTACCATATACAGTGTAAATTTCTAGTGCAGTGCTGCTACTATAGTGTTGAAAAGGGGCACTATACAGCTACCTGCATGCTACATAATCACCAGGAAATAACCTCATGAAAGTTTCAATTTTGAGAACTATCCTTTATTCCTTTCTTGTTGCCATTCTGTGAAAAGGTTATGCTCTCCATGATTTTAGCTGCTCATTTCCTGATCTGGGGTGCCAAAAAAATATGAATTATCTTGGTATTTTTCGATGTATGTTTGTATTGTACTATGTACTTGTATGAATAGTATGTCACTTTGCCATATAATGGTTTAAATACGTATGTGGTTACTTTTTTAGTTGTGCGGTTTTCAACACCTAAAGAGGCAGTTCTTACCTTCTGGAATGAGTGTGTGCAGACCACGGATGTTTTTGTTTGCTCTGTGGATTCATTTCTACAAGCCTTGAGTTTACGCTATTCAGAACAAGTCAACTCACAGCAGCAAGGGCTTGCAGATGCAGGTATGTATACCAAGCTGCTAAACATTACTTCCTATTTACCCTCTTATTTGGAGTGGTCCTGGGGACTCTTCCTCTGTCTAAACACCTTGCGTCTTTTGCTCTCCCTTCTTCCCTTGTCTATTGTAGTATCCATATGTATATTTCCCACAGTACTGTTTATGGAGTACTTACAGAACCGCTAGCACTATAATCCCCAACATGTCATGACTACTAGATTTGATTATAACATACTTTAATCCATTTTAAATGATCCTACTTGATAAAAGAAATCAGAATGTGAATAAGAATTTCAACTGATATGGTACTATTATACCCCTTTCACACCGCACAAATAACCCGGTATCGACGCGGGATATTGCCAGATCGAAGTGGTTCGCTGTGTGATGTGAAAGGGGTCACTGACGTATATCCTGGGTAGTTTGACCCGGTAATTCAACCCGGGAATAAAGAAGGGTTATTCCCGGTATATTACCGGGTCAGGTGCAGTGTGAACGGGTTGCCGGGTTGATGCGGCCCGCGACCCGTTCTCAGTTAAGGCAGAGGCGGCGTGGAGATGATCTCATCTCCCAGTGCTGCCTCCGCACTTGCCCCCGATGCTGCCGCAGCCCCCATCCCCAATGGCAACCTGACCCGGAATATTGCTCACAGCACCAGCAGTCCAGGGAGGATGAGGAGGGCATAGGGTTACTTAGTAAGCCATGTTGTAGAATGGAGGGTCACTAGAGTATTTGTTGCTTTCCCTGTGATAGAGGTCAGAACTAGTGAATGCCATGAATAATAACCCTGGAGCCTGCAGTCACTGGACCTGCGCTCTCTATACCAGTGCTGAGACTGCTTCGGGCACCTAGGGTCTGCTCCAAATCATATGATGTGAGCATAAATTTCCATAATCCAGCCCACCAACTTTACTGATGAGCCGGCCAACCTATTGTGTGTCGGCAGGTTGGTCGTATGTATACACAGAACAATGCACCAATATATCTGCAGATATATTGGTCATCGTCTGTGCAACAGGGCTGACGCGATATGTCTGTGAATGACGTCGCTCACAGACATATCGTTTATACATACCTACCGATCAGTTAATGATGTATCGGCTGATCAGTTGATTGGATAATATATCTGCTACTGTGTAACCAGCATTACTTTTGATGAAAGCAAGCACACTGATACAAAATGGGTGTGGTATACTAGATTGACATTCATAATGTTGACACTCACCTTGTTGACGCAACACTACTGTTTAAAGCTGGGTACACACTGGACAATATATCGTCCGTTCAATTGAATGGTTGATATATAATTTACTGATCGGCAGGTGTGTACAAACTAAATATCTGTGAACTACATGTTAGGATCCGGGGCCCAGGACTGGCTAACGGGGAGCGGGGTGACATTGTCATGGAATTTGGAGCAGTGTTTGGATGGACAGAGGAGCCGCTCCCTGTCAGGGGGCTCACACACTGGCTCTAATACAATGTATCTATTCCATGTATATGTTTCATTATATGATTATTGCTGTATTCTGTGTATCTATCCCAGACATTAGTGTGTTTCATCTGTATATTGAGTGACACCAAGAACCAGTGTGATTAACCAGTATAGTGTGTGTGTGTGTGTGTGTGTGTGTGTGTGTTTTGCACCGGGTACCATTGTGTTTTTACCAGGATATTTTGTATTTGTATGATCAGATCTTGTATGTGTCGTAATATTATTTTGTGTGTTTGAGATATACCTTGTGTGTGACAATAGGGACTAGTGTTCTGCTACTGTACTAGTATATTGTGTGCATGATACTGGAGATTAATGTGGATTGGCAGTGTATGGTGTTTTTGACACATAGATCAGTGTGCTTTACCAATCTATTGCATGTGACTTTAAGGACCAAAGCATATTAACAGTATACCGTACATTGTGTGTGTGTTTGAGACACTGGTGCCAGTGCAGTGTTTTATCAGTATGTTTGTGTGTGACACTGGGGACCAGGGTTGGACTGGCCCACAGGGGTACAGGGGAAACCACCGGTAGGCCCCACTGCCTGGGGGGCCCTCCTCCTCTATGGATCAGGTTCTAGACTGTGCACTTGAATTATATATTATACATATGTCACCTTATACTGCACAGGATTATGATGTATTCTCTACAGTACATTGCTGTCATTAATCTGGCATATTATTATGCATGCACTAGCATTAATTACTATATAAATAATCATGGAGTCCAGACCAGGTACACTATAATGGTTAGCCAAACCTCTGTGGTGGCTGGCCACACTCCCTTTGGAGGCTGGTCACACCTCTAATCATTTGCCCCTACAACTGCACACCACCGGTGGGCTCTTCATGCTCCAGTCCGACACTGCTGGGGACCAGTGTGTCTTACCTGTATAGTGCTGTATAGACTATACCTGCACCTCTATGCATTTACTTGCATTTCCTGTGTGCTCTGCAGAAGGCCGGCCCTTTATGTAAACTGCTGGTAGATTTGTCACATTTCTCTGACGTCCTAGTGGATGCTGGGAACTCCGTAAGGACCATGGGGAATAGACGGGCTCCGCAGGAGGCTGGGCACTCTAAAAGAAAGATTAGGTACTATCTGGTGTGCACTGGCTCCTACCTCTATGCCCCTCCTCCAGACCTCAGTTAGAATCTGTGCCCGGCCAGAGCTGGGTGCTCCTAGTGGGCTCTCCTGAGCTTGCTAGAAAGAAAGTATTTGTTAGGTTTTTTATTTTCAGTGAGATCTGCTGGCAACAGACTCACTGCTACGTGGGACTGAGGGGAGAGAAGCAAACCTACCTGCTTGCAGCTAGCTTGTGCTTCTTAGGCTACTGGACACCATTAGCTCCAAAGGGTTCGAACACAGGGCCTGACCTCGATCGTCCGTTCCCGGTGCCGCGCCGCCGTCCCCCTTGCAGAGCCAGAAGACAGAAGAAGAAGATGAAATCGGCGGCAGAAGACTCCGGTCTTCATTAAGGTAGTGCACAGCACTGCAGCTGTGCACCACTGCTCCCACTGCACACCACACACTCCGGTCACTGTAGGGTGCAGGGCGCTGGGGGGGGGGGGCGCCCTGGGCAGCAATAAGAATACCTTTTGGCAATATATGCACATAATACAGTCTGGAAAACTGTATATGTGCAAAAAAAACCGCCATTAAGCTATACAAAACGCGGGAGAAGCCCGCCGCTGAGGGGGCGGGGCCTTCTTCCTCAGCACACCAGCGCCATTTTCTCTTCACAGCTCCGCTGGAAGGACGCTCCCCAGGCTCTCCCCTGCAGTATCCTGTTCAAGAAGGGTAAAAAAGAGAGGGGGGGCACATAAATTTAGGCGCAAATAAGATAATAAGCAGCTATTGGGAAAAATCACTCATTATAGTGTAAATCCCTGTGTTATATAGCGCTGTGGTGTGTGCTGGCATACTCTCTCTCTGTCTCCCCAAAGGACTTTGTGGGGTCCTGTCCTCAGTCAGAGCATTACCTGTGTGTGTGCGGTGTGTCGGTACGGCTGTGTCGACATGTTTGATGAGGAGGGTTACGTGGAGGCGGAGCAAGGGCAGATAAGTGTGGTGTCGCCCCCGACGGGGCCGACACCGGATTGGATGGATATGTGGAAGGTCTTAACAGACAGTGTCAACTCCTTACATAAAAGGTTCGATGACGCAGCAGCCTTGGGACAGCCGGGATCTCAGCCCGCGCCTGCCCAGGCGTCTCAGAGGCCATCAGGGGCTCATAAACGCCCGCTAGCTCAGATGGTAGACACAGATGTCGACACGGAGTCTGACTCCAGTGTAGATGAGGATGAGACAAATGCACAGTCTACAAAAGCCATCCGATGCATGATTACTGCAATGAAAAATGTATTGCACATTTCTGATGTTAACCCGGTTACTACCAAGAAGGGTATTATGTTTGGGGAGAAAAAGCAGCCAGTGACTTTTCCCCCATCTGATGAATTAAATGAATTGTGTGAGGAAGCGTGGAGTTCCCCTGATAAGAAACTAGTGATTTCTAAGAGGTTACTGATGGCGTACCCTTTCCCGCCAACGGACAGGTTACGTTGGGAAACATCCCCTAGGGTGGACAAGGCGCTCACACGCTTATCAAAAAAGGTGGCACTGCCGTCTCAGGATACGGCCGCCCTAAAGGAGCCTGCGGATAGAAAGCAGGAAGCTATCCTGAAGTCTGTGTATACACACTCAGGTACTATACTGAGACCTGCTATTGCTTCAGCATGGATGTGTAGTGCTGCAGCCGCATGGTCTGATACCCTGTCAGACAACATTGATTCCCTCGACAGGGATACTATTTTGCTAACCATAGAACATATAAAAGACGTCGTCTTATATATGCGGGATGCACAGAGGGACATTTGCCTGCTGGCATCTAGAATTAATGCAATGTCCATTTCTGCCAGGAGAGTATTATGGACTCGGCAGTGGACAGGTGATGCTGATTCTAAAAGACACATGGAGGTTTTGCCTTATAAGGGTGAGGAATTGTTTGGGGACGGTCTCTCGGACCTCGTATCCACGGCAACAGCCGGGAAGTAAACTTTTTTACCTCAGGTTCCCTCACAGCCTAAGAAAGCACTGTATTATCATGTACAGTCCTTTCGGCCTCAGAAAGGCAAGCGGATCAGAGGCGCATCCTTTCTGCCCAGAGGCAGGGGTAGAGGAAAGAAGCTGCACCAGGCAGCCAGTTTCCAGGAACAAAAATCCTCCCCCGCTTCCTCTAAGTCCACCGCATGACGCTGGGGCTCCACAGACGGAGCCGGGTGCTGTGGGGGCGCGTCTCCGAAACTTCAGCAACCAGTGGGTTCGCTCACAAGTGGATCTCTGGGCTGTACAAATTGTATCTCAGGGATACAAGCTGGAGTTCGAGGCGACTCCCTCTTGCCGTTACCTCAAATCAGCCTTGCCAGCTGCTCCCAGGGAAAGGGAGGTAGTACTGGCGGCAATTCACAAGCTGTACCTCCAGCAGGTGATAATCAAGGTTCCCCTCCTTCAACAGGGACGGGGTTACTGTTCCACAATGTTTGTGGTACCGAAACCAGACGGTTCGGTGAGACCCATTCTTAATTTAAAATCCTTGAACACTTATATAAGGAAGTTCAAGTTCAAAATGGAATCCCTCAGGGCGGTTATTGCAAGCCTGGAAGAGGGGGATTTTATGGTGTCGCTGGACATCAAGGATGCTTACTTGCATGTCCCCATTTACCCACCTCACCAGGAGTACCTCAGGTTTGTGGTACAGGATTGTCATTACCAATTCCAGACGTTGCCGTTTGGTCTGTCCACGGCACCGAGAGTATTTACCAAGGTAATGGCCGAAATGATGATACTCCTTCGGAAGAAGGGAGTTATAATTATCCCGTACTTGGACAATCTCCTTATAAAGGCGAGGTCCAGAGAGCAGTTGTTAGCCAGCGTAGCACTCTCTCGGGAAATGTTGCAACAGCACGGCTGGATTCTGAATATCCCAAAGTCGCAGCTGATTCTTGCGACGCGTCTGCTCTTCCTGGGCATGCTTCTGGACACAGAACAGAAGAAGGTGTTTCTCCCGGTGGAGAAGGCCCAGGAATTGTCATCTCTGGTCAGGGACCTCCTGAAACCAAAACAGGTGTCGGTGCATCACTGCACGTGAGTCCTGGGAAAGATGGTAGCTTCTTACGAAGCAATTCCCTTCGACAGGTTCCATGCAAGGATCTTTCAGTGGGATCTGTTAGACAAATGGTCCGGATCGCATCTTCAGATGCATCGGTTGATCACCCTGTCCCTGAGGGCCAGGGTGTCTCTGCTGTGGTGGCTGCAGAGTGCTCATCTTCTCGAGGGCCGCAGATTCGGCATACAGGACTGGGTCCTGGTGACCACGGATGCAAGCCTCCGAGGATGGGGGGCAGTCACTCAGGGAAGGAACTTCCAAGGACAGTGGTCAAGTCAGGAGACTTCACTACACATAAATATACTGGAACTAAGGGCCATTTACAACGCCCTGAGTCAAGCAGAGCCCCTGCTTCAAAACCAACCAGTGCTGATTCAATCAGACAACATCACGGCGGTCGCCCATGTAAACCGCCAGGGCGGCACAAGAAGCAGGATGGCGATGGCAGAAGCCACAAGGATTCTCCGATGGGTGGAAAATCACGTGCTAGCACTGTCAGCAGTGTTCATTCCGGTAGTGGACAACTGGGAAGCAGACTTCCTCAGCAGGCACGACCTCCACCCGGGAGAGTGGGGACTTCATCCAGAAGTCTTCACGCAGGTTGTAAACCGTTGGGAACGACCACAGGTGGACATGATGGCGTCCCGCCTCAACAAAAAGCTAAAAAAAATATTGCGCCAGGTCAAGGGACCCTAAGGCGATAGCTGTGGACGCACTAGTGACACCGTGGGTGTACCAGTCAGTTTATGTGTTCCCTCCTCTTCCTCTCATACCCAAGGTACTGAGGTTAGTAAGAAAGAGAGGAGTAAGAACTATACTCATCGTTCCGGATTGGCCAAGAAGACCTTTGTACCCAGAACTACAAGAAATGATCTCAGAGGACCCATGGCCTCTGCCTCTCAGACAGGACCTGTTACAGCAGGGGCCCTGTCTGTTTCAAGACTTACCGCGGCTGCGTTTGACGGCATGGCGGTTGAACGCCGGATCCTAACGGAAAAGGGCATTCCAGATGAAGTGATTCCTACGCTGATAAAGGCTAGGAAAGACGTGACAGCACAACATTATTACCGTATATGGCAAAAATATGTTGCGTGGTGTGAGGCCAGGAAGGCCCCTACAGAGGAATTCCAGCTGGGTCGATTCCTGCACTTCCTACAGTCAGGAGTGACTATGGGCCTAAAATTAGGATCCATAAAGGTCGAGATTTCGGCCCTATCTATTTTCTTTCAAAAAGAACTGGCTTCACTGCCTTAAGTTCAAACGTTTGTTAAGGGAGTGCTGCATATTCAGCCCCCTTTTGTGCCTCCAGTGGCACCTTGGGATCTTAACGTTGTGTTGGATTTCCTGAAATCCCACTGGTTTGAGCCACTTAAGACCGTGGAGCTAAAATATCTCACGTGGAAAGTGGTCATGCTATTGGCCTTAGCTTCGGCTAGGCGTGTGTCAGAATTGGCGGCTTTGTCATGTAAAAGCCCTTATCTGATCTTCCATATGGACAGGGCAGAATTGAGGACTCGTCCCCAATTTCTCCCTAAGGTTGTATCAGCGTTTCATTTGAACCAACCTATTGTGGTGCCTGCGGCTACTCGGGACTTGGAGGACTCCAAGTTACTAGATGTAGTCAGGGCTTTTAAAATCTATGTAGCCAGGACGGCTGGAGTCAGGAAAACTGACTCGCTGTTTATCCTGCATGCACCCAACAAGCTGGGTGCTCCTGCTTCAAAGCAAACTATTGCGCGCTGGATCTGTAACACGATTCAGCAAGCTCATTCTGTGGCAGGATTGCCGCATCCTAAATCAGTAAAAGCCCATTCCACAAGGAAGGTGGGCTCTTCTTGGGCGGCTGCCCGAGGGGTTTCGGCTTTACAGCTTTGCCGAGCTGCTACTTGGTCGGGTTCAAACACATTTGCTAAGTTCTACAAGTTTGATACCCTGGCTGAGGAGGACCTTGCCTTTGCTCATTCGGTGCTGCAGAGTCATCCGCACTCTCCCGCCCGTTTGGGAGCTTTGGTATAATCCCCATGGTCCTTACGGAGTTCCCAGCATCCACTAGGACGTCAGAGAAAATAAGAATTTACTCACCGGTAATTCTATTTCTCGTAGTCCGTAGTGGATGCTGGGCGCCCGTCCCAAGTGCGGACTCTCTGCAATACATGTATATAGTTATTGCTTAACTAAAGGGTTATTGTTATGAGCCATCTGTTACTGAGGCTCAGTTGTTGTTCATACTGTTAACTGGGTATGGTTATCACGAGTTGTACGGTGTGATTGGTGTGGCTGGTATGAGTCTTACCCTGGATTCCAAATCCTTTCCTTGTTGTGTCAGCTCTTCCGGGCACAGTTTCCTTAACTGAGGTCTGGAGGAGGGGCATAGAGGGAGGAGCCAGTGCACACCAGATAGTACCTAATCTTTCTTTTAGAGTGCCCAGTCTCCTGCGGAGCCCGTCTATTCCCCATGGTCCTTACGGAGTTCCCAGCATCCACTACGGACTACGAGAAATAGAATTACCGGTGAGTAAATTCTTATTTTCACGACTATCTGCAAGTGTGTATGGAGCAAAAGATTAAGATTAATGTTTTAGGTAGGTGTATGATAATTTCTCGCAATGCAGATGTTCTTTACAATAATAGTATATTGGTATCCGGATGTTAGGTCGACCACTATTGGTTGACATGGGCAAAAGGTTTACATTTTTAAAAGGTCGACATGGCAATGGTCGACACAGGAAAAGGGGCGACATGAGTTTTTTACAATTTATCTTTTTCATACTTTACCATCCACGTGGACTATGATTGGGCATAGTAACCTTTGCTGAGCGCAGCGGTAGTGGAGAGAGGCAACTTGCCATGTAAGGGGACGCGGTGCAGTAATTGGGGTTCTTGGTCATGTTACGGAGAAAACAACGCCGTTTTTTTAAACTCATGTGGACCTTTTCTGTGTCAACCTTCTTCCCATGTTGACCTTGTGAATGTCGACCTCTTGGGAGCAACTTAGACACTGTTGACCTTTTTCAGGTTGACCTATTGATCCGTAACCTAGTGTATTACGTATTTCATTTACAGGAGATATGTTGCAATGTCAACGTTGAACATGCTGGCATCTGCAGAAAGCGGACTTGTGAAATGTTCACATGCTGCAGGTACCAGAGGTGTAGGGTTAGGCTGCGGCCTCATAGGGTAAGATACTAGGGGGGTGGATTAGGCTAGGACTACAGGAGGGAAGGTTAGAGTTTGGCACTAGGGGGAAGGGTTAGTGACACTGCTGGAAGCACCGCAGGATGAGTCGCAAGTCCTCATCAGCTGACTGCTGGAACTGAAAGACACTTCTGGAGCTGCCGAAGCCCACGTACCAGATAAGTCACCACAAGTACACAAGGAACATTTTGTTGACATTCTAATCGGTGTTGACATGGTCAGTATCAATATGCTTACTGTCTACATACCAAGCATTTTGACATTATGACCATGTTGATATTTTTATAGAGACATTATGAATGTTGAGATGATGAATGTCACCCATCATGACACCCACATTATTGTTGAATGTGTTGCTCTTACAATGTGTTTTGTATAGTAAAGGGAATGTTAGTTTCAGTTTTCACGTGAAGTACTCTTTTGCAGTGTTTGTAAGGATGGTAGAAGATATTTTTGACCGGAAATTGCCCAGGAGAACCAGGAATACTTGCAATGATCAGATGACCATCTTTCAGTATTGGAGCCACTTTGAGTCTATCCCTGTCGCTTCTTTAGATGCCCATATTCTTGAGTTGGCAAAAGAAGGTACATAGTTAAATGGTCTTTGTTTAGAAGTTTTAAGACAGCATTTTACTGCTTGAGAGGATTGATGTACAATGTTTTTCCCCCTCTAACATCCATAAGGGATACTGGGGTCACATTAGTGCGATGGGGTATAGATGGGGTCCAGAGGAGCCATGGCACTTTAAAAATTCAATAGTGTGTGCTGGCTCCTCCCCTCTAGGCCCCCTCCCACAGCCCAGTTTAGAAAAATGTGCCCTCAGAGCCGGAAGCACTATTCTGGAGCTCCAGAGTTTTTCTTCAATTTTATTGAAACTTTGATATTGTTTCGGGCATACTGTTTAAGCAACAGTTACCTGCTTCGTGGGAAGTAGGGAGGGGACCAGCACTGGCATCTGGAAGGCGCAGAACCGGCTCAGGTGCTGATAGGACCAAGTCCTGGAAGGGTCAGTGTACCGCAGGGCATGGTGCACGGGCACACCCCCCCTCAGCAAGCTGCACACCCCTAAAGCCTGAAGGATGAAGAGTGGTGAGTGTTTCACTGGGGATCCGATTAGTGTGTTCCCGGTTCCAAGTGTGTCATGACACGAGGTGGGCATACAGACTCTCCACAGGAAGATCTCAAGGGGATTTAGCCTTGTTTTTATACTAGAGGAAGACATAGCCAGTATAACTAATTAAGCTGAACTCCAGCGCCATTGAGGGAGCGGAGCTTACATAGAGCGGGTCCAGCGGCTTTCTGGCGCCATTTCACTGAGGGAGAAGACACTGCAGGGAAATTCAGCTCCTCCTGGGATACCCCATTCGCCTGAGCATTGGTAACAGGGGTTAGACAAGGGGGAGAGTCGCTGCTGGAACCTTTTATTAGGCTCCTGGTACATATAAATTATATATAAAAAGCCCAGCAAGTGTATAACTATTGCGGGGAGCTTGTGTGCTGGTTCCTTACTCTCTGTGTCTCTCTCTCTGCTTCACTGTGGGTAAACTTGCTTGTACTTGTTTCCTCTATGTGTGTGAACACTGTCAGCATGGTTGGTAAAAAAGCAGTGTGTATTTCATGTAGCACCAGGTTTTCTCCTTCGAGCAATGTAGCCATCCCTTACAGAACAGTGGGGCGACGGGGAGAGTTACAAGAGCCACCCTGGGTGGCGTCCATTAAATCCAAGATGTCTAATAAAATGGCTGCTGCAAAAAGGGAAAGGTAGCTGCTGCAACAGTCTGTCTCTGATTTGGCAAAAGACCATTCAGAGAGTAGAAAGGAGCCTCCCTCCACAAAACAGTTACCACATAAACGTGGGTCACATGATTTACTTTTAGAAACTGATGAGGAGATTCTGGAGGACGAGGGTGGGGAAGGGGGGTGGAATTGAGGCTCAAGAGACATAAGAGGAAACTGCAGCGCAGGGAGTGGAATCACATTTCCAGTCTATAAGGGAAGTGCTAAATATCCCAGATAAGGAAGCAGAAGTGCCAGTCTTTTTTCTTTGCACAGAAAAAAGTTACTGCAATCTTTCCTCATTCTAAAGAATTAGATTACCTTTTCAGAGAGCCGTGGGTTAATCCTGACAATAGGTTTTAAATGCCTAAAAAACTCTTGTCTGTTTTCCCCTTTTCTCAGGAGGGGAGAAAACTCTGGGAAAAACCCTATAGCAGATGCCTTGGTGTCACGTCTGTCTAAGAAGAAGGTGTTGCCGGTGCCAGGAGCTATGACGCTCGAAGAGCGGGCTGACAGAAAAATAGATAGCACGTTGAAATCCATTTATATAGCTGCAGGGGCAACTCCGAGACCCATTATTGCCGGTTGTTGGATTACACAAGCTATTCACACATGGGCGGGTTACCTTCAAAAGGGCCTTGCGGGTGACGCAACGCTGTCTGATATGGTGACACTTACTGTATACACCATATTCAGGAATCTGCCCTTTTCTTATGTGAATCTATCAAAGCAATCTGAATTATAGGTCTACTGCTATGGCAGTCTCTGCTCACAGAGCTTTATGGTTACATCAGTGGGTAGCGGATGATGAATCAAAGAAGGGCGTAGAAGCTTTGCCCTTCACAGGTGATGCCCTATTTAGAGGTGAATTGAATGAATGGATTTCACAGGCCACTGCCGGGAAATACACGTACCTGCTATCTGCGGCTCCAACTGCTAGACGTCCATATTCGTTACGTCAGTGGGTAGCGGACTATGAATCAAAGAAGGGCGTAGAAGCTTTGCCATTCACAGGTGATGCCCTATTTGGAGGTGAATTGAACGAATGGATTTCACAGGCCACTGCCGGGAAATACACATACCTGCTGTCTGCGGCTCCAACTGCTAGACGTCCATATTCGGGCCCATCTCTGCAGTCCTTTCGATTGACAAGGTCTAGAGGTAGGGCCAGTGGTGCCTCGAACGCTGGAAGAGGAAATAGAGGAAAGCCACGCAGACCAGCTGCCTCAAGTTCACAGGAGCAGAGCACCAATTCCGCTTCCACAAAGGCTTCAGCATCGCGTGTCCCTCCACTCCTTGGGGATCTCTTGGTGGGAGCTTGGCTGAAGTATTTCGGCCATATTTGGAGAAGCTCCTGCCAGGATGCCTGGGTAAAAGATCTAATCTCCCAGGGCTACAAAATAGAGTTCGACTTTCCTCCACATCACAGATTCTTCAAATCAAGCTTACCAGTTTTCAAAGAAATACGGGAAATCTTACTAGAGGCAATTCAAAAATGGGTTTAGACTCAGGTCATTGGGGGTAATTCTGAGTTGATCGCAGCAGCAAGTTTGTTAGCAATTGGGCAAAACCTTGTGCACTCTATGGGGGGCAGATATAACATGTGCAGATAGAGTTAGATTTGGGTGGGTTATTTTGTTTCTGTGCAGGGTGAACACTTGCTTCCTTTTATTTTACACTGCAATTTAGAGTTCAGTTTGAATACATCCCACCCAAATCTAACTCTGTCTGCACATGTTATATCTGCCCCTCCTGCAGTGCACATGGTTTTGCCCAACTGCTAACAAAGTTGCTGCTGCGATCAACTCAGAATTAGGCCCCTTGTTCCAGTTCCACTTTCTCTGAGAAACGGGATATTACTTCAGTCTGTTTGTGGTACCGAAGCTGGATAGTTCAGTAAGACCAATTTTAAATCTCAAATCCTTAAATCCACACCTGAAGGTTTTCAAATTCAAGATGGAATCTCTGAAAGCGGTGGTTTCAGGTCTGGAAGAGGGGGAGTTCTTTGTATCCCTGGATATAAAGGATGCTTACCTCCATATCCCAATATGGCCACCTCATCAGGCTTACCTACGATTTGCGCTCCTGGACAACCACTACCAATTTCAGGCTTTACCCTTCGGCCTCTCTACGGCTCCGAGGGTATTCACGAAGGTCATGGCGGAAATGATGTGCCAACTCCGTCTTCAGTGCATAAACATTGTTCTATACCTGGATGATCTGCTGATAAAAGCAGGGTCCAAAGAGCAGCTGATGAACAGCAGCAGCCTAACAACACGACTAACGCACCATGGGTGGATTCTCAATTTACAGAAATCTCACCTCGAGCCGACTCAAAGGCTTCAGTTTCTGGGCATGGTCCTGGACACGGTAGCTCAGAAAGTTTTCCTACTCCTGGACAAAGCAAAGACACTCCAGGAGATGGTACACTCTCTCTTGAAGCCGAACAGGATATCGGTACATCTTTGCATACGTCTACTGGGAAAGATGGTGGCCTCCTACAACGCAATTCAGTACAGAAGGTTCCACGTGCACACCTTCCAGCTGGATCTCCTGGACAAATGGTCAGGTTCGCATCTGCAGATGCACCAGGTCATACTTCTGTCACCGCAGGCCAGGATTTCCCTCCTGTGATGGCTGCAGTCTTCCCATCTGGTAGAAGGTCGAAGCTTCAGAATTCAGGATTGGATTCTGTTATCAACGGAAGTGAGCCTCCGAGGTTGGGGAGCTGTGACCCAAGGGGCTGAATTCCAGGGCAGGTGTCCAGCTACGAAGCCATTCTTCCGATAAACATCCTGGAACTCAGGGCACTCTACAATGCTCTGCTTCAAGCCTCCCATCTTTTTCAGGATCAGGCCATACAGGTCAAGTCAGACAATGCCACGGCGGTAGCCTACATAAACCAGCAAGGAGGGACAAAAAGCAGAGCGTGCATGTGAGAGGTATCAAAGGTCATCCTCCAGGCAGAAAGGTATGCAAGGGTGATATCTGCCATTTTCATCCCACGAGTAGACAACTGGGAAGTGGACTTCCTAAGCAGACACGACCTGCACCCGGGAGAGTGGGGTTTACACCCACAAGTGTTTCAACTGATAACGGACCAGTGGGGCTGGCCACAAATAGATCTGATGGCCTCTCATCTCGACAAAAAGCTTCATCGGTGTTACTCGCGGACACGGACCCTCAGGCGATGACAGTGGACTCACTGATGACGCCATGGATTTACCAGTCAGTATATCTGTTCCCTCCTCTTACATTACTTCCAAGAGTTCTGAAAAGAATAAAAAAAAGAAAGGGTTCAGGCTACTCTGATTGGCCAAGAAGGGCCTGGTACGCAGACCTTCTGGCTCTGTCTGTGGACGACCCATGGCCTCTGCCATTGTGGGTGGATCTTCTTCAGCAAGGATCGTTCATCTACCCGGACTTACAACGGCTTTGTTTAACGGCATGGAGGTTAAAAGGGAGATTCTAGCCAGGAAGGTATTCCCGACAAGGTCATTTCAACCATGATCCAGGCCAGGAAAGGGGTAACGTCAACTCATTACCACTGCATTTGGAAGAGATATGTCTCCTGGTGTGAAGGTCGCAAGTACCCCATTGCAGATTTCAATCTATGTAATTTCCTGTGTTTCCTACAGGTTGGAGTGGATATGGGCCTATGCCTGGGCTCCATAAAAGTTCAGATTTCTGTCTTATCTGTCTCCTTCCAAAGACAGTTGGCTACACTTCCAGAAGTCCAGACATTCTTGATAGTGTCCTTCACATACAACCTCCCTTTGTGCCGCCCACAGCCCCTTGGGATCTGACTGTGGTTTTGAATTTTCTACAATCCTCTTGGTTTGAACCTTTGGAGTCTGTGGAAGACGGAATTGCTGTTCGCCTTGGCATCGGCTAGGCGAGTCTCTGAAGTGGTGGCATTGTCATGCAGGAGCCCCTACTTGATCTTTCACTAGGATAGAGTGGAACTTAGGACTCATCAACAGTTTTTGCTGAAAGTAGTGTCCACTTTTCATATCAATCAACTGATAGGAGTAGAAGAGGAGTCAGAACCAAACGGAACCATTAAGTCGTTGGATGTAGTGCGAGCCTTAAAGATTTATGTCAAGAGGATGTTTTGGAAGAGGAAGATTTATGTCAAGAATCTGATTTCCTCGTGTCAGGAAATCAGATTCTCTCTTTGTGTTGTATGATGCTCACAAGAGCGGTTGTCCTGCTTCAAAGTAAGTCCATTGCTCACTGGATTAGTCTCACTATCCAACAGGCCTATGCTTCAGCAGCTTTGCCGGTTCCACGTTCTATCAAGGCCCACTCTACAAGGTCAGTGGGTTCATCATGGGCGTCTGCCCGTGGAGTCTCGGCTTTACAACTATGCCGAGCTGCAACCTGGTCTGGGACATACACGGTTGTGAAATTCTACAAGTTTGATACCCTGGCTTCGGTGGATAAGCAATTTGGTCACTCAGTATTGCAGGCATCTCAGCTCACTCCCGCCCATTCTGGGAGCTTTGGGACGTCCCCATCGTACTAATGTGACCCCAGTATCCCTTATGGATGTTAGAGAAAATAGGGTTTTCTCGTAGTACATAAGGGATACTGGGCGCCCGCCTCTGTGCTTCGTCTTGCTTCCTGCACGTTTAGTTCTTGTGTGACTGTTGTTTGGAACAGCTGTTGCTATCCTTCTTGGTTGGCTGTTGCTAACCTCTTGTTCTGTTGTGTGCTGGTTCGTTTCCTCACCACTTTGTTGTCTTTATCTTGTTTTCCTCCTGTCAAGTATGTCCGTCTCCTTCAGGCACAATTTTCCTAGACTGGGCTGTGGGAGGGGGCATAGATGGGTGGAGCCAGCACACACTATTGAAGTTTTAAAGTGTCATGGCTCCTTTGGACCCCATCTATACCCCATTGTACTAATGTGACCCCAGTATCCCTTATGGACTACGAGAAAAGGATTTACCGGTAGGTGTTTAAAAGCCTATATTCACATTAAGGGCGGCATTCAATCCCCTGTTAATTTTTCTCCCGAAAATAAACTTGCTGATTGTGCTATTCAATTAAAGCCTATTTGTTTTTCATGAGAAAAATGTCCCATTATTTTGCAATAACATATAGGATCTGAGATAAGTTTCCGGGCCCATGTGTTATCGCGGCTCCGAGGACTGCTCAGGGATTATGCTTCGGGTGCCTGAGGAACTCGAAGCATAATCTCCAATAAGTGACCGGTTATCGGGGCTACTTGAATAGTCCCCGGCAGTAAATTACAGCAGCTAATTGAATACCGGCCTAATAGTGAAATGGACATAGTCTGTTGTAAAATTGTGTTTGTTTGTTTTTTCCAAACAAATGTTTACATAATTATTTTTTTTGATTAAAGGATTTGTCACAATAGGATAATATTTATATGAAGTTTAATTTCCATGCTTTAATCATATTATGACTTATATCATCAAGGATCAGAAATGAGTTTTCAGGTGTTAAACTTGTAACTCTTCCTACTTTAATAATGGTGCAAGAGGTATAAAAACGGTTTTGTTTTAGTTGATGATAGTATTGTGTTAGAGGATCGGTAAAGACATGACCACATACTTTGATTGTAACTGACTAATATGGTAAACATTCCAGTACTTACCTTCTCCTACAACATTTGAAGATTGTCTTTGATTACTGGCCCATGTATCTTCTGTAATTTTTTTTTTTTAATTTTCTGAAATCTGAAAAAGTTTAGGGTTTCATTCAACTAATGACTCAATGCTGTAGCATATAGTAGATTTGATCTCATCTCATATCAATGTTTCCTTCAAGTACTACTTTTTTTTTCTAGTACTCTTTGTGCAGAACCTGAACTCAGATGACCAGAATGTAGTTTTAAAAGCCTTGAAGCGAGTTCCAGAGAGCTGCATGCAAAAGCAAGCGTTCAAGACTTTAAGCCTTCTACTCACTAATGGAAACAGCAGAGTCATTACCGCTGTGTCCACGTTCCTTAGAACCTTCTCTGAGCAGCACCATTTACGGGAGAGGGTAAGCAGGTTGTTCTTTATATTTAGTTGCCTACAATTTATAATTCTAGGCAGTAGCTTTTGTTGGTTGTTATTTTGATTATTAATGAAAAATGTTTACTTCCTTGGAGTAACATGGTAAAGGAGGAAATCTACATCTAGAGAAGAGTAAAGAAGCACCTTCTTTAGGAAGTTCACACTGTATTTATTTCAAATATCACCCTGGCTCCAAATAGGATTTTCCTCTACACTGTTTCCCATCATTTTGTCTTGTAACAATTATTTTTGTTATTAATTTAAATAAATAAATCATACCAGTGCCCTACCTCTAAGCCCACAAAAAAATTAAATATTTAATTATGGAAAACTGTTGTAGTTTTCACTTTGTTTTTCTTATTTGTTGTCCACAAAATAAAAATAGATTTCAATATATTCTAAAAGTCCTCTGAGAAAGGAAATTAACTTAGATTTAGGTATGAAAACGATATACCTGCAAACATTTAGTTCATTGTTAGTTTTGTTGGATTATTATTATTTATTTTATTAAATTAAAAATACTCTATTCATATTAGTGAAAGGGGTTAAAAAAAATATTAAATTAGTTGATAAATACTATAACTCATGGAGTTCTTATATTGAGGGGTATAAATGCACAAAATAGGATAATTTTCTCAATTTTTTATGCGCACCAAAGCTGGAGAGGTAAGTATAATATACGGGTGCAGGGTATGTGATGTGGGTAACCCTGGACCTATACAGAAATCCTGCAGTCTCAGGCTTTTATTTGATCACTAGTTACCGCCCCATCAAAATACCACAACAACATAACCGTAATGTCAGCGCCGGTGGCTGTGCGCTCCTGAACGGAGCAGCACTTAGGGCGGTTTTCAATTCTTTCCACCTCCTTACACACCCATTCTGTTTCTGCTGACAGTCGTGGTATCATCATTCTAGTTCTCTACCCCCAGGGTAGCGAGGCTCCCTAACCCTTTACGCAGCTAAACCTAATTACTATGGGCGCGATAATGAGGATCACTTTAGATAGTAGATTGGGCGTGATATATCATTTTAATACCGCCGTTAATTTCTCCATCGGGTGCTATCTAGTGGTCGCCGGCACGCAGAGTATTTCCCCCCCCCCCATACAGGAAACAGCGTTAGCTTATTATTATGTAGGATGGAATTGGATGACCTGGTAACTTTGTTTCACAGTTGGTGCCACAATAATCCATAGATCTTTTTTTATTATTATTATTATTATTATTATCAATTCCGTTGCACTTTATAATTGGAAACAATGATAACATAAAACAAAACAACTGGAAACAACAGTGAAAAAACAAGACTGGGTAATAACAGACCGTCATAGAGTTAGGAAGGCCCTGCTCGCAAGCTTACAATCTATATCTAGGTAGGTATTGATACACTCACCTTACACAGTAGATAACACCTATCATTGTGTAAGTCTCTCAAGTAGCTTGGAGGGGCATGAGAGATGGGATAGGACGGTAGTTTGAGAGCGCATTTGAGTCAGAATTTAGTTTTTTCAGAATGAAAGTAATCCCTGCATGCTTGAACGGTGAAGGATAGATACCAGTAGAGAGCGATTACAGATGTTAGTTAAGGCTGGGATGAGAAGAGGAGATAGCTTTACTTATTTGTGGGGGTATAGGATCTGGAGGAGAGGTAGTAGAGTAGCAGGATGAGAAGAGTGCTAATACTTCATCTTCATTTGTGGGATCAAGTGAAGAGAACGTGCCAGAGAGTTCAGGTAGGGCAGTGGTTCTCAAACTCGGTCCACAGGACCCCACACAGTGCATGTTTTGCGGGTAACCCAGTAAGTGCACAGGTGTATTAATTACTCACAGACACATTTTAAAAGGTCCACAGGTGGAGCTAATTATTTCACTTGCGATTTTGTGAGGAGACCTGCAAAACATGCACTGTGTGGGGTCCTGAGGACCGAGTTTGAGAACCTGTGAGGTAGGGAATTAAGCAAGTCGCTGACTGAGGAAGAGCATACCATTTCATCTCTGATCTCATCAATCTTGTCCTTCAAGTAGGAAGCAAGATCTTGTAGCTGGTGGGTTGGGTGAGGGAGGATTGAGGAGTGATTTAAATGTATTAAAAGTTGCTTGGGTTAGAGGCTTCAGCAGAGATGAGAGTTTGGAAATATATTTGTTTGGCAGTATCCAGGGCATTACGATAGGAGTGGTAAATAGTCTTGTACGTGAGGAAGTCGCTTGGTGTACTAGATTATGGTGTCAGTTTACTCACTACTTTTGTTCATAGAACACTGATTTTTCCAATGCAGCACCCTGTACTTCTATCACTGTCAGTATTGCCATTGTGATTGCAAATATTATATTCTATGTGAAGTAGACAGTGATCAGACATGTACAGTAAACTTGTATACTATTGACTTGTCACTAGATTAGTTATAAACTTGTATACTATTGACTTGTCACTAGTTTAGTTACCATTGGCAGAGCTGTATACCATATAAATAAAAAATACTTACATAGGGTATCACCACATTAAGCATCATGAAATTGGTTTTATGTTAGTTGTACTTGTTGTTTTTTTTGTTTTTTTAACATGGACTTTGCCAAATACCCATTTCTTATTGTTTTTCAAGAAAAAAAAAAAGGTTGGCAAAGGAGCATGAACAAATTAGTTGCAGTTCCAGCTCTGAAATCCTATTGCTATTCTTCCTAACACTCCTAAATATGTGTTATAGGCTCTTGTGTGTTTCTTGGAGCAGCTTGAAGATGAAGATTTACATATGCGAGTTGCTGGTTGTGCAGCACTTGGGTGTTTAAAGGTAAGCAGTAGCCTAAAGAAACACTGTAATTATAATCCACAATCTCCAGTATAGTTTATGTTTAACCTAGTGGTTCCCAAATTGGGTGCTGTGGCACCTGCAGGGGTGCCCTGGGTGGTACATTACCAATTCAAATTATTTATGGTCGGTGTACAAGGCAAAACGACTACTGGTTTAACCACTTGTCATTCAGAAGAATAGTCCTTCATGTTTGGTTCTGGCAGAATCCTGTATTATCTAGGTTGTGTATGAATAAAGTTTGGTGGAATGTGACTGAGGCAGCAAGCTATCAGACAGAAGTAAGCTACGGGTAGAATGGACCAGTGCATCTATTCTTTGTAACTTTATCACAAAGTGTGAAGAGTAGATCTTGATTTGGAAACCCTGTGTAGTTTACTGCTAAAGAGACCTGTTGGTAGGTGTCTTTTAATACATTGTTAAATTCTGTACACCCACAGGCCAAAGAAAGCATAGACCAACTAGTTTATCTGTGCCAAACTGACAAAGATGAAGTTAAAGAGGCTGCCAAACATAGTCTAATGCTATTTGGTAAGTATGGAATATTATGTTTAACCTGTGTACAGTATATGATCAGAATAATAATTACATTAGACTGCCCTTCTACAGGTTCAAACTTCAGATCAAAGCCCTCAAGTAACAAGTTTAAAAAGTCGTCTGTTCTTTCTTCCATGAATTTATTTTAAATCTTTTTTTTTTGAAGTGCGTACACAAAATTATTCTGTTCCATAATAACTTGTTGATCAGTTAATTGTCTCACAGCAAGGGGACATTGGGTCTTTATAGGGATTTCAATTGCCATTGAAGGGTGTGAATTACCTTACCCACTGCATCTGGCAACTGCACCTTCACCCTGCCGATTTACACCCTGTTTCACACAAATGTGCTTGCTAGCCTATGGGATAGCGAACACTTTTGTGTGAAATCCCTCTGCCATAAAATGCGGTGGATGCCACACAGATTCGGCCGTGTGAACAAGTCGCCAGCAGTTTTATTCCTCCCCTTATGTCCTTTCCAAAAGAAAGGTATTTATTACTCTCATTCTTTAGGACCATAAGGCTACTTAATTAAAGGAACAAAGGTCTTATAGTCCACCTTCACCTACGTTCGGGAAGGCCTCTTTATTAATTGAACCCCATAGACATGAGATTCCTTTGGGAGCAAGGACCTTTAGACCTACTTTTGCTACTAGTCTCGAGTGGGTACATTTTTCCCTTGACTTCAGCCAATTAAGGGGGTAATTCTGAGTTGATCGCAGCAGGAACTTTTAGCAGTTGGGCAAAACCATGTGCACTGCAGGGGAGGCAGAGATAACATGTGCAGAGAGAGTTAGATTTGGGTGTGGTGTGTTCAATCTGCAATCTAAATTGCAGTGTAAAAATAAAGCAGCCAGTATTTACCCTGCACAGAAACAAAATAACCCACCCAAATCTAACTCTCTCTCCACATGTTATATCTGCCTCCCCTGCAGTGCACATGGTTTTGCCCAACTGCTAGCAAAGTTCCTGCTGCGATCAACTCAGAATTACCCCCTAACTGTTGGAGAATGGTATATAATTTGCCTGTTTTTAACCTTCCGAAAACTGTGAACAAAAACACTAATTGTCAGGTAATTACTGCACGGGGAAAATCATTTCAATTACATAGCCTTTTCCCCACACCTAATATCATTAATTACAGTGTATAAACTCACTGATTCCGCTTAACTGCCTATGAGTGTGCTCAATTCTCACAGAATTTTCATTGTAGTATCTGAAGCTGCAGTGAAAAGTACACCCTTGGCGATTAACGTGTGGGTTAATCCCTGCTAGTTGAATAACTGCCCCTGTAATTAGCCTGGGTAAATTGAATATTCCCCTATATGTTTAAAAAATAGCCATACGGCCTGGGGCTCATAGCACTTCAGTCTCCTGTTAACTGACCTTGCGACATCAGGCCAAAATCTTTCCCTCATTCAGAAGGGGAATAAATCAACTGTGAAAATTATCTGGAACAATAAAATAATACCTGTACTTACAGAGTCACAAATCATGTAGACATGAATTGGGTAATGCCCAGGTAAAAAAAATAATAATAAAAAAATAATAATATATATATATATATATATACTGCGTATATATGTGTGTGTGTGTGTGTATGTATGTGTATATATATATATATATATATATATATATATATATATAATTTATTTAGTTGAATACCCGTGCTTCACTACGGAATTTCAAGTATTTTCGTGTGTATAACTTTAATTTTGAGGGACTTCCTTCATTAATTAGACTTGACCTCAACAATGGTTTTTTCATCCTTCGTGCCTACAATGCAGCACACGATGTTTGACATAAATTCTCTCCTATTTTGTCAAAGCCATCTTCAGTTACCTGCAACAAAAAAAGTGTTGTACCTTTTGAACCATACCTGCTATTTCAAATCCGTTTGCAGCAATAAACTTTTCAGCAAATTCTGATGATGTTCGACATGTTATACGACCCCCTTTCCATTTGAAACAACTGACTTAGATTCAAGATGGCCAATTTCAAGATGACGCCCATGTTCGGTACATACCCTAAAAGATAGCCTACCTCACCCATACCTTACTGGAGTTTTCAGTTTTCCCATTTCCTGCTCAGTTTTTAAAACAAAAGGGTGTACTGCTTCTTTTGAATCACCCTGTGTATATAGATAGATAGATAGATAGATAGATAGATAGATAGATAGATAGATAGATAGATACACAGTGGTGCTTGAGTGAAACCTTCAGAATGTTCTATATTTCTGCTGAAATTTTGCCTAAAACTACCTCATGTTTACACATAAGTCCTAAAAGTAGATAAAGAAAACCAAATCAAACAAATGATTTGTGGCTGTACCTCACCTGCCTCACCTAACCGCACGTGACAAAGGTTGTATTTGCCAGTGAGTGCCGCCAATTACCTCTGTAATATACATACATTTGTGGAGGGCACCCGGTATTGAATATCTTCATGTACGCTTTTGGAGTGCCGAACGCTATCTATCTATCTATCTATCTATCTATCTATCTATCTATCTATCTATATACAAAAGGCAAAATGGAAACATGCAGCGGCACTCAGAGACTGATCCCAGTAATTAAAGTGCAAAAGTAGATTTTTAATCCATGAAAAGCAGGAACAACACAAAATAGGATGACCAACGTTTCGGGGCGCTAACGCCCCTTTGTCAAGGTGATTCCATTTTGCCTTATACTTATCATTCCAGAAGGCACCGGAGCCGTACAGTTGGGGTGAGTGCCAGCTCTTCTAAGATTTATATATCTATATATATATATATATATATATATATATATATATATAATATATATATAAATATTCCAACACTCCAAAAGGTATGACACGCAGGAGGCACAAATTGAATGCAAAATGTTGGTATATTCAAAGTCTATGTATCATGGCCTAAGCCCCTTCATCTGGACACACAGCTCTATACTGGCCCAGTTGTGCAAAGACAATTTATAGAATCCATACAGGGGTTCCAATTACCATAAGTTAAAGGTCATGATGAAATGCATGTGCAAATAGCCCTATACATTGGAAATTGTAACAGAAAATAAGAATTTACTTACCGATAATTCTATTTCTCATAGTCCGTAGTGGATGCTGGGAACTCCGTAAGGACCATGGGGAATAGCGGCTCCGCAGGAGACTGGGCACAAAAGTAAAGCTTTAGGACTACCTGGTGTGCACTGGCTCCTCCCCCTATGACCCTCCTCCAAGCCTCAGTTAGGATACTGTGCCCGGACGAGCGTACACAATAAGGAAGGATTTATGAATCCCGGGTAAGACTCATACCAGCCACACCAATCACACCGTACAACTTGTGATCTGAACCCAGTTAACAGCATGATAACAGAGGAGCCTCTGGATAGATGGCTCACAACAACAATAACCCGATTTAGTTAACAATAACTATGTACAAGTATTGCAGACAATCCGCACTTGGGATGGGCGCCCAGCATCCACTACGGACTATGAGAAATAGAATTATCGGTAAGTAAATTCTTATTTTCTCTGACGTCCTAGTGGATGCTGGGAACTCCGTAAGGACCATGGGGATTATACCAAAGCTCCCAAACGGGCGGGAGAGTGCGGATGACTCTGCAGCACCGAATGAGAGAACTCCAGGTCCTCCTCAGCCAGGGTATCAAATTTGTAGAATTTAGCAAACGTGTTTGCCCCTGACCAAGTAGCTGCTCGGCAAAGTTGTAAAGCCGAGACCCCTCGGGCAGCCGCCCAAGATGAGCCCACCTTCCTTGTGGAATGGGCTTTTACAGATTTTGGCTGTGGCAGGCCTGCCACAGAATGTGCAAGCTGAATTGTACTACAAATCCAACGAGCAATAGTCTGCTTAGAAGCAGGAGCACCCAGCTTGTTGAGTGCATACAGGATAAACAGCGAGTCAGATTTTCTGACTCCAGCCGTCCTGGAAACATATATTTTCAGGGCCCTGACTACATCCAGCAACTTGGAGTCCTCCAAGTCACTAGTAGCCGCAGGTACCACAATAGGTTGGTTCAGATGAAACACTGAAACCACCTTAGGGAGAAAATGAGGACGAGTCCTCAATTCCGCCCTGTCTGAATGGACGATCAGATAAGGGCTTTTACAGGATAAAGCCCGCCAATTCTGACACGCGCCTGGCCGAGGCCAGGGCCAACAACATGACCACTTTCCATGTGAGATATTTTAACTCCACAGATTCAAGTGGTTCAAACCAATGTGACTTTAGGAACCCCAAAACTACATTGAGATCCCAAGGTGCCACTGGAGGCACAAAAGGAGGCTGTATATGCAGTACCCCTTTTACAAACGTCTGAACTTCAGGAACTGAAGCTAGTTCTTTCTGGAAGAAAATTGACAGGGCCGAAATTTGAACCTTAATGGACCCCAATTTTAGGCCCATAGACACCCCTGTTTACAGGAAATGCAGGAATCGACCTAGTTGAAATTCCTCCATCGGGGCCTTACTGGCCTCGCACCACGCAACATATTTTCGCCAAATGTGGTGATAATGCTTTGCGGTTACATCCTTCCTGGCTTGATCAGGGTAGGGATGACTTCATCTGGAATGCCTTTTTCCTTCAGGATCCGGCGTTCAACCGCCCTGCCGTCAAACGCAGCCGCGGTAAGTCTTGGAATAGACAGGGTCCTTGCTGGAGCAGGTCCCTTCTTAGAGGTAGAGGCCACGGGTCCTCCGTGAGCATCTCTTGAAGTTCCGGGTACCAAGTCCTTCTTGGCCAATCCGGAGCCACGAGTATAGTTCTTACTCCCCTCCGTCTTATAATTCTCAGTACTTTTGGTATGAGAGGAAGAGGAGGGAACACATACACTGACTGGTACACCCACGGTGTTACCAGAGCGTCCACAGCTATTGCCTGAGGGTCCCTTGACCTGGCGCAATACCTGTCCAATTTTTTGTTTAGGCGGGACGCCATCATGTCCACCTTTGGTTTTTCCCAACGGTTTACAATCATGTGGAAGACTTCTGGGTGAAGTCCCCACTCTCCCGGGTGGAGGTCGTGCCTGCTGAGGAAGTCTGCTTCCCAGTTGTCCACTCCCAGAATGAACACTGCTGACAATGCTATCACATGATTTTCCGCCCAGCGAAAAATCCTTGCAGCTTCTGCCATTTCCCTCCTGCTTCTTGTGCCGCCCTGTCTGTTTACGTGGGCGACTGCCGTGATGTTGTCCGACTGGATCAGCACCGGCTGACCTTGAAGCAGAGGTCTTGCTTGGCTTAGGGCATTGTAAATGGCCCTTAGCTCCAAAATATTTATGTGAAGTGATGTCTCTAGGCTTGACCACAAGCCCTGGAAATTTCTTCCCTGTGTGACTGCTCCCCAGCCTCGCAGGCTGGCATCCGTGGTCACCAGGACCCAGTCCTGAATGCCGAATCTGCGGCCCTCTAGAAGATGAGCACTCTGCAACCACCACAGGAGAGACACCCTTGTCTTTGGTGACAGGGTTATCCGCTGATGCATCTGAAGATGCGATCCGGACCATTTGTCCAGCAGGTCCCACTGGAAAGTTCTTGCGTGGAATCTGCCGAATGGAATTGCTTCGTAGGAAGCCACCATTTTTCCCAGGACCCTTGTGCACTGATGCACTTTCACTTGGCCTGGTTTTAGGAGGTTTCTAACTAGTTCGGATAACTCCCTGGCTTTCTCCTCCGGGAGAAACACCTCTTTTTCTGGACTGTGTCCAGGATCATCCCTAGGAATAGAAGATGTGTCGTCGGGATCAGCTGCGATTTTGGAAAATTGAGAATCCAACCGTGCTGCCGCAACACTACCTGAGATAGTGCTACCCCGACTACCAACTGTTCCCTGGATCTTGCCCTTATCAGGAGATCGTCCAAGTAAGGGATAACTAAAACTCCCTTCCTTCGAAGGAGTATCATCATTTCGGCCATTACTTTGGTAAAGACCCGGGGTGCCGTGGACAAACCAAACGGCAGCGTCTGAAACTGATAGTGAAGGTTCTGTATCAAAAACCTGAGGTACCCTTGGTGAGAAGGGTAAATTGGGACATGGAGATAAGCATCCTTGATGTCCAGAGACACCATATAATCCCCTTCTTCCAGGTTCGCAATCACCGCTCTGAGTGACTCCATCTCGAATTTGAACCTTTGTATGTAAGTGTTCAAGGATTTCATATTTAAAATAAGTCTCACCGAGCCGTCCGGCTTCGGTACCACAAACAGCGTGGAATAATACCCCTTTCCCTGTTGTAGGAGAGGTACCTTGATTATCACCTGCTGGGAATACAGCTTGTGAATGGCTTCTGCTGCAGCCTTTTTCCTCTCCCTCTGCCACGGGGCAGAAATGAGGAGCCTTTTGCCCGCTTGCCCTTATGAGGCCCAAAGGACTGCGCCTGATAATACGGCGTCTTCTTATGTTGAGAGGCTACCTGGGGTAAAAATGTGGATTTCCCAGCCGTTGCCGTGGCCACCAGGTCTGTTAGACCTACCCCAAATAACTCCTCCCTTTTATAAGGCGATACTTCCATATGCCTTTTGGAATCAGCATCACCTGACCACTGTCTTGTCCATAACCCTCTTCTGGCAGAAATGGACAGCGCACTTACTCTTGATGCCAGTCGGCAAATATCCCTCTGTGCATCACGCATATATATAAATGCATCTTTTAAATGCTCTATAGTCATTAATATACTGTCCCTATCTAGGGTATCAATATTGTCAGTCAGGGAATCCAACCAAGCCACCCCAGCACTGCACATCCAGGCTGAGGCGATTGCTGGTCGCAGTATCACACCCGTGTGAGTGTATATACATTTTTAGGATATTTTCCTGCTTTCTGTCAGCAGGTTCCTTAAGGGCGGCCGTATCCGGGGACGGTAGTGCCACCTGTTTAGACAAGCGTGTGAGCGCTTTATCCACCCTAGGGGGTGTTTCCCAACGTGCCCTATCCTCTGGCGGGAAGGGGTATGATGCTAATAACTTTTTAGGAATTAACAGTTTTTATCGGGGGAAACCCACGCATCATCACACACTTCATTTAATTCCTCAGATGCAGGAAAAACTACAGGCAGTTTTTTCTCACCCAACATAATACCCTTTTTAGTGGTACTGGTATTATCAGAAATATGTAAAACATTTTCCATAGCCTCAATCATGTAACGTGTGGCCCTACTGGAAGTCACATTCGTCTCTTAATCGTCGACACTGGAGTCAGTATCCGTGTCGGCGTCTGTATCTGCCATCTGAGGTAACGGGCGTTTTAGAGCCCCTGATGGCTTTTGAGACACCTGGACAGGCACAGGCTGAGTAGCCGGCTGTCTCATGTCATCAATCTTTTGTAAAAAGCTGACACTGCCACGTAATTCCTTCCATAAGCTCAGCCACTCAGGTGTCGACTCCCTAGGGGGTGACATCTCCATTACAGGCAATTGCTCCGCCTCCACACCATTTTCCTCCTCATACATGTCGACACAATCGTACCGACACACAGCACACACACAGGGAATGCTCTGATAGAGGACAGGACCCCACTAGCCCTTTGGGGAGACAGAGGGAGAGTATGCCAGCACACACCAGAGCGCTATATATATACAAGGATAACCTTATAGAAGTGTTTTTCCCCTTATAGCTGCTGTTTTATTAATACTGCGCCTAATTAGTGCCCCCCTCTCTTTTTTAACCCCTTTCTGTAGTGTAGTAACTGCAGGGGAGAGCCAGGGAGCTTCCCTCCAACGGAGCTGTGAGAGAAAATGGCGCCAGTGTGCTGAGGAGATAGGCTCCGCCCCTTTTTCGCTGACTTTTCTCCCGCATTTTTATGGATTCTGGCAGGGGTTAAAATACATCCATATAGCCCTGGGGGTTATATGTGATGTATGTTTGCCAGCCAAGGTGTTTTTATTGCTGCTCAGGGCGCCCCCCCAGCGCCCTGCACCCTCAGTGACTGCAGTGTGAGGTGTGTATGAGGAGCAATGGCGCACAGCTGCAGTGCTGTGCGCTACCTTGGTGAAGACTGATGTCTTCTGCCGCCGATTTTCCGGACCTCTTCTTGCTTCTGGCTCTGTAAGGGGGCCGGCGGCGCGGCTCTGGGACCGGACTCCGAGGCTGGGCCTGTGTTCGGTCCCTCTGGAGCTAATGGTGTCCAGTAGCCTAAGAAGCCCAAGCTGGCTGCAAGCAGGCAGGTTCGCTTCTTCTCCCCTTAGTCCCTCGATGCAGTGAGCCTGTTGCCAGCAGGTCTCACTGAAAATAAAAAACCTAAAACTAAACTTTCACTAAGAAGCTCAAGAGAGCCCCTAGTGTGCACCCTTCTCGGCCGGGCACAAAAATCTAACTGAGGCTTGTAGGTGGGTCATAGGGGGAGGAGCCAGTGCACACCAGGTAGTACTAAAGCTTTACTTTTGTGCCCAGTCTCCTGCGGAGCCGCTATTCCCCATGGTCCTTACGGAGTTCCCAGCATCCACTAGGACGTCAGAGAAAGAATAAATAGAAATGTAGTGCGAAAATTGTAAAAGCATATTTCTGCTGCGGGGTACACTGGGCTCCACAAGGATTCACATCGGGGTGTAGAGCTCAAAGCTTTTGACTGTTCCCAAGATGCACAGCGCCGCCTCCTCTATAACCCCACCTCCATGCCAGTGAGCTCAGTTTGTAAGTTGGTGCCTTGCAGTATGCAGGCACTTTACAGGAGGCTGCCTTAAGCAGCCTTTTCAGAGCTCCATTTTACAGAAAAATACAGGGCTGCTGCAGGCAAAGTCTCAGAGACTTTCCTGCGTGCAGCTCCATCACCCCCAGCGGTGCTATATACTCCTGCGTCGGGGTTACCGGGTCACTGCAGCGGAGGCACCGGCTTCTTCGTAAAGTGAGTCACACACGCTGCCTTCTCCCACATCGCAGGGCCGCAGACAAGGGGGAGGTAAGGGGCTCCTGTGTGATCCAGCGCGGCCGTGGGAGGCGGGCCGCGCACACGCTGGCGTGGACACTGAGTACTAGGCAGCTGCTCCACTAGCCACCAGGGTCATATTTTGGGCACAGGTCAGGGGGGTTTTGTACCAAGTTCCCCTGTTTTGTTTTCTGCCCGCACACCCGGTGGGAAAGCAAGCAGGGGGAGCAGGCCGGACCTGAGGACCCTCCTCCCAGCCCCAGGGCGCCATTTCAGCAATGTTCCCGCCCTGGAGCTGCTTCCCTCTCCCGGTCAGCAGCCATTACACATAGAGCCTTGATGTTCCTGGGATTGCTAGGGCAAATCCTTCTCTGTGGAACCGCCTGACTGCCAGTGCTGTGCTTCCTACAGGACACTTGAGTATTCTACCTGTCACTGGGACTGTGTTAGTTAAGAAAGAGTGCATACATTCAGGGTTGTGTGGTACAAACACCCTATGATATATATCCAGTGCTTACTGTGTTTGTTATATCTATAGTTATCACATATAGCCATACTGAGTATTACTTTGTATTGCTAGTCCAGTGTAGTTTATGGTACATAATTTCTGCACGGTACACTTGTGACTATCTATATATATATATCTATATATATATCTATATATATCTATATATATATCTATATATATATATATATATATACAGGTTGAGTATCCCTTATCCAAAATGCTTGGGACCAGAGATATTTTGGATATGGGATTTTTCCGTATTTTGGAATAATTGCATACCATAATGATATATCATGGTGATGGGACCTAAATCTAAGCACAGAATGTATTTATGTTTCATATACACCTTATACACACAGCCTGAAGGTCATTTTAGCCAATATTTTTTATAACTTTGTGCATTAAACAAAGTGTATCTACATTCACACAATTCACTTATGTTTCATATACACCTTATACACACAGCCTGAAGGTCATTTAATACAACATTTTTAATAACTTTGTGTATTAAACAAAGTTTGTGTACATTGAGCCATAAGAAAACAAAGGTTTCACTATCTCACTCTCACTCAAAAAAGTCCGTATTTCGGAATATTCCGTATTTCGGAATATTTGGATATGGGATACTCAACCTGTGTGTATATATATATATATATATATATATATATATATATATATATATATATATGCTAACAGAAATCAGTCCTTTGCGCTATAATCCTTGGAAATCCAGATTAATGTCCAATTGTGCTTCAATCCCCTCCGTGCCACCGGAGAAAAGTAGAAACTGGTAAACAAATTGGAGAGCGCAAATGAGCAATAAAAAGTATATAGTTTTACTTATAAAAACTGTTTACATACATTTCAGTTTAAAACAAACGGCATGTGTGGAATACTGCAACTCAGCCACTGCATCCGTACTGCAGACTTCTCTCAGGGCCCGCTCTGGTTACGGTCACTGACGTCACAACGTCCACGTCCAAGCCACGCCCTACGCGTTTCGTCCAATCACACCCCTGACGAAGTCCCTGATTGGACGAAACGCGTAGGGCGTGGCTTGGACGTGGACGTTGTGACATCAGTGACCGTAACCAGAGCGGGCCCTGAGAGAAGTCTGCAGTACGGATGCAGTGGCTGAGTTGCAGTATTCCACACATGCCGTTTGTTTTAAACTGAAATGTATGTAAACAGTTTTTATAAGTAAAACTATATACTTTTTATTGCTCATTTGCGCTCTCCAATTTGTTTACCTATATATATATATATATATATATATATATGTGTGTGTGTGTGTGTGTGTGCATGTAGCTGCTGCATGGTTGCCTTATTTCAGAGTATTTCACTCAGCGTGCTATTCCTATATTGCTATACCTGAGGGGCTAAGTGTTTCAGGTTTTTCTAAAATTAATATAGGATTGTATCACAAGATATACTGATGGGGTATTTTTACTTGTGATAAATCACATGGATAGTCACCATATATTCTATATCTATTGAACTCCCGGTCTGTGCCATCTTAGGCTTCTGTTCTGAGAGTTCTTGCTAGGTATAGTGCTGCTACACCTTGTACCAGGTTGCCCATTATTGTGCACATAGTTATGTCTGCTACACGTGGCAACGACGTTGGGGCCTCTCCCACACTGTGTGGTAATGAGGCCGCAGACGTAATGGAGGATAATTTAGCAGCTGAAAGTTCAGGTTCAGGGGGTTCCTTACCCCCCAGTGGGTCGGTAGCGCTTGGGGCATCACAGGACCCACCTTGGGCTACATTCTCCACATTGTTAAACATGCTTGTGACTAAATTGACGCCACCTGTGGGACCACCTGTGTCACTGCAGCAGTTTATGGTCCCTGCTGTGAACCCGCCATGGGCGGATCAGCTTTCCACTCAGTTACAGCATTTGAACCGATCTATGACTAAATCTAAGTGTCACACTCGACCGCCTAAGACGTCTTCTAAATGGGCCATTACCTCCTCCCAATCCACGGCTTTAACAGACACATCCTCTGAGGAGGACGGTGCATATACTGACCCCTCTGACACTGACGCTGATGTTTCAGATGGGGAAGGGAAGTCATCCGTGGATGTCTCGGATTTGATTGAGGCGATACGGCTCATTCTTCAAGTGTCTGATGATTCTGAGCCTGAAACTGTCTCCAAGAAACCCGGATAGGTTTAAGCGTAAGAAGGTGGTAAACAAGTTTTACCCTACTCTAAACACCTGGTTGACATTCGTCAGGAATCCTGGGAAAATCCGGGGACAAAATTGACACCGAATAAGCGACTGTTGGCTCATTATCCTCTCCCTGCGGAGGTGTGTAAAAATTGGGAAACCCCACCGCCTGTAGATTCTCATGTGGCACGCATGGTTGTTTCCTCTGCTCTGCTAGTAACTACCGTCACCTCTCTGAAGGAACCGATGGATCTTCATGTGGAGGGCTGTTTAAAAGCGATTTATACCCTTACGGGTGCTGTACAAAGGCCAACTATTGCAGCGACTTGGGCTGTTGAGGCGTGGGCTCAGGAACTCGAGGCGGAACTACCTTCCGACACATCTGAGCATGCTCAACAATGTATCTCGTATATTGCCACGGCTTCGTTGTACCTTAAGGAGGCAGCCTCCGATGCCGGGGTGCTCACGGCCAAGGCTGCTACTGCATCCGTCTTGGCCAGACGTATCCTTTGGTTGAGATCCTGGTTGGTGGATTTGTATTCCAAGAAAATCCTGGAGGTGCTTCCTTTCAAAGGAGACATTCTCTTTGGAGAAGACCTCAATAAGATTGTGGCTGATCTGGCTACTGCTAAAACAGCTTGCCTATCTAATATGGCTCCTCCCGCACAGAAGGCTAAAAGTACTTTCCCTCAGCCCTTTCGTACTCCCAGGTAAAGCAAAAGGTCAGGTGTACCCAAAGCAAGCTCGTGCTTCCAGACCTGCCAAGCCCAGATCAAAGCGTGCCTGGGCCGCCCGTCAGCCAGCTTTCAAAACTGACAAGCCGGCCACATGACGGGCGGGCCTCCCTCTGGGGGATCCCAGGGGGTGGGGGGCAGAGTTCTAGGTTTTGCCCAGGAATGGTTTAAGACCACTTCAGATACCTGGGTGAGGGAAGTCGTTGCTCAAGGTTACGCCATACCCTTCAAGAATCGCCCCCCTCATCGATTTTGCCTGACAGATGTGCCTCTGGATCCGGCAAAAGCAAACATGTTGCATTCGGTGGTACATTCCCTCCTGATCACAGGAGTGGTGGTACAGGTGCCTCTGGCTCAGAGAAGCAGGGGGTACTATTCACCGCTGTTTCTAGTCCCGAAACCGAACGGGTCCTCCCATCCCATTCTCAATCTGAAGACCTTGAATAAGCATCTGCGGGTCTCCAAAATTTGTATCGAAACTCTGCACACCATTGTTCTGGCCATGGAGCCTGGGGACTATATGGTCTCCCTGGACATACAGGTTGCCTAACTGCATATCCCTATTGCGGTATCTCATCAACAGTACCTGCAGTTTGCGGTGGGCAACCTTCATTACCAATTTCGGGCGTTACCCTTTGGTTTGACAAAGGCTCCCCGAGTTTTCACCAAAGTAATGGCGGTCATGACAGCTCTGCTCCGCTGTCAAGGGGTCAGGATCCTACCGCATTTGGACGATTTGTTGATCCTGGCAAATTCCCCAGAACTTCTCCTGTGTCATCTTGATCTGACGGTCCAGTGCATGACAGCCCACGGGTGGCTGATCAACTGGAAGAAATCCTCCCTGGTTCCTGCTCGGAGCATGTTACACCTGGAAGCGTTATTGGACACTCACAACCAACGGTTGTCCCTGTCTCAGGAGAATGTCCTAAAGATTCAGGACAGGATTCAATGCTTCCTATCTCGTCCGCAAGTGACGATACATTCGGCAATGCAAGTGCTAGGTCTCATGGTGTCGGCTTTCGACATGGTGGAGTATGCTCAGTTCCACTCTCGCCCTCTGCAGAAGTTAATTCTGACCAAGTGGGATGGCCTCCCTCACCGGATAAGATCTCAAATGATCTCACTGTCTCCGGAGGTCCGCCTGTCACTGAGCTGGTGGCTTCAGGACCATCAATTGAGAAGGGGCCATCCATTCTGGATATCTGACTGGGTCTTCCTGACATCGGATGCCAGTCTGAGAGGTTGGGGGGAACAACACTCTCTTCAGGGTTGGTGGACCAAGGAGGAGTCTCTACTCCCGATAAATATTCTGTACTGCGGACAGTGTTCAATGAGTTGGCAATGGCCCAGCATCTCATACAGAACAGACCTGTTCAAGTACAATCGGACAACACCACCACGGTGGCGTACATCAATCATCAAGGCAGCACTCGAAGCCACATGGCACTGAAGGAAGTATCAAGGATTCTTCAGTGGGCAGAACGCCATCTGCCGGCCATATGCACAGTGTTCATTCCGGGTGTCCTTAACTGGGAAGCGGACTATCTCAGTCGTCAGGACGTACACGCAGGAGAGTGGAGCCTCCATCCATAGGTGTTTCAACTTCTTGTGGACACGTGGGGCCTTCCAGATGTGGATCTGATGGCGTCTCGACACAATCACAAGGTTCCGGTCTTCGGAGCAAGGACAAGGGATCCTCAAGCTGCATTCGTGGACGCTCTGGCGATTCCATGGAACTTTCAGCTACCGTACGTAGAAGGGGACGATCCCACGAGAGACCCAGTAGATCGGAGAACCAGTGCCGTCTGGGCCACGCTGGAGCGACCAGAAGCAGGTTTCCTCCTTCTTGCTTGAACTTCCGTATTACTCTGGGCAGGAGTGACACTGGAGGGAACCCTCCAGTGTCACTCCTGCCCAGAGTAATACGGAAGTTCAAGCAAGAAGGAGGAAACCTGCTTCTGGTCGCTCCAGCGTGGCCCAGACGGCACTGGTTCTCCGATCTACTGGGTCTCTCGTGGGATCGTCCCCTTCTACTTCCACAACGACCAGACGACCTCGTTCAGGGCCCTTGTGTTTACCAGGATTTGGCCCGTCTGGCTTTGACGGCATGGCCCTTGAGGCTTCCGTCCTGAGGGCCAAGGGTTTTTCTGAGGCGGTCGTTCAAACTATGTTGAAGGCCCGTAAGCCGGCTTCTGCTCGGATCTACCATAGGGTCTGGAATGCTGACTTTACTTGGTGTGCATCTCACAATCATGACGTTTTCAAGTTTAGTATGGCCAAACTGTTGGCCTTTCTACAACAGGGCCTGGACTTAGGCCTGCGTCTGGCCTCCCTCAAGGTTCACATCTCTGCCTTGTCGGTTTGGTTTCCAAGAAAAATTGCTACCCTACCTGATGTCCATACATTCACTCAGGGTGTGTTGAGGATTCAGCCTCCTTTTGTGCCACCTGTGGGTCTTGGGATCTGTCGGTGGTGTTGGAGGCCTTACAGGAGTCTCCGTTTGATCCTCTTCCCTCTGCTGACCTTAAGTGGCTTTCCCTTAAGGTGTTATACTTGCTGGCTATTGCTTCGGCTAGAAGGGTCTTGGACTTGGGTACCTTATCTTCCTATTTGATTTTTCACCGTCACCGGGCGGTGCTTCGTACACGCCCGGGTTATTTACCCTACGTGGTGTCTTCCTTCCACCTTAACCAGGAGATTGTGGTTCCGGCCTTTAATTCTCCTGAGTTGTCTTCCAAAGAGCGATCTTTGGATGTGGTACGGGCTCTCCGTATCTATGTGAAGAGAACTTCCTTCATTAGGAAATCTGATTCTCTTTTTGTGGTGTTTGGTTTTCACAAACGTGGCTGGCCTGCTTCCAAGCAGACTCTGGCCAGATGGATTAGACTGGTGATTGCATATGCTTATGGTACAGGCTGGTCATCCGGTTCCTTCTACCATCAAAGCCCATTCTACTCGGTCGGTTGGACCTTCTTGGGCGGCCCACCGTGGTGCGACCCTTGAACAATTGTGCAAGGCGGCTACGTGGTCCTCAGGGAACACATTCATTAGGTTCTATGCTTTTGATACCGCCGCTTCCCAGGATGCTTCCTTTGGACGCCAGGTTCTTGTGCCCGCTAAAGTGCGTCCCCTCCCATAAGGAGCTGCTTTAGGATATCCCCGATGTGAATCCTTGTGGAGCCCAGTGTACCCTGCAGCAGAAAACAAGATTTATGGTAAGAACTTACCATTGTTAAATCTCTTTCTGCGAGGTACACTGGGCTCCACAAGGCGCCCACTCTGACGCACTTGGCTTCTTTGGGTCGGTATTTGGCATAGCCGCTGACACCCTCTCCTGCGGTGAGTGTGTGGTGTAATTGGCTACGAGCGGTTGTCATCTCTGGTACCTGCTACTGCATTGGGCTGGTTAACAAAACTGAGCTCACTGGCATGGAGGCGAGGTTATAGAGGGGGCGGCGCTGTGCATCTTGGGAACAGTCAAAATCTTTGAGCCTGTTGGTGCCTCGGATCAAGATCCTACTCTACACCCCGATGTGAATCCTTGTGGAGTCCAGTGTACCTTGCTGAAAGAGATTTAACATCGGTAAGTTCTTACCATAAATCTTATCTCATTACTTTAGGAATCGGTGTGTTAAGTTTGTGTATTTAGTAGGTCTTGATCAGTGTTTTGGCATGGCTGAGCATGAAGTACCTGGTGCACGATAAACCAACAAAGATGCAAATTTGAGGAAAAAGTAGCAAAGGTAAAACAAGCTAAAGACATGTCCGATACGAGAGACCAGAGCCATGCATCATTATGCTATATCTGCGACCAGGGGTGCCATCAGAAATTTTGGGAGACCCAGAAATGACAAATAATGCAGGCGTGGCTGGCCGAACGCAGGGCGTGTTCGTGACGTCAGAACAGGAACTGAATAGTCTGAAGTGATCGCTAGCGCTGGGTAGGTCTGGAACTACTCTGACACTGCACAAAATTATTTTGTAGCCACGCTGTGATCCTTTCATTCGCACTTCTGCTAAGCTAAAATACACTCCCAGAGGGCGGTGGCTTAGCGTTTGCATGGCTGCTAAAAGCAGCTAGCGAGCGAACAACTCGGAATGAGGGCCAATGTACTGTGGTTGCAGTAGCAAAGTTTACCTGTTCTTAGTTTTACACTTCTCCATCAAGATAGAGATCTTTGTGGATTGTTAAAAACTGTAAGCATTTTTCTCTGACTGTACTTCAGTATATTCCACTGCAGTTCTCTCATGTACCATCTTGCACATGGAACATGTATATAGTCAATGACTTCATACCCAGGAGACTCAATCATATTCAAAGCTAGATGTCCCATTTTTGCGCAAACATAGTTAATTTTTTAATTTTACAGCATCTCTCCACCAAGAGTGTAATAAAACTTTTTGGGGTGTTTATCTGTACCCCTAAGAATTTAATTTGTTGTACTGGTATCAATTTGCTCCTAATTTATGATCCATTTGTGTAGTTGTAGAAATGTTATAGTCTGCTTCAATCTGTTATGAACATTTCTTTAGATTTGCCAGAAACCAGTATGTTGCATAGATATACCGAAATATATATTTCTTGTTTCATTAGAATCGCAAGAAATTTTGTAAATGTCCTTGGTGAGGTTGACAAACCGACTGGGAGGCATGTAAACTGGAAGTACTTAACTAGTACACAAACCTGCAGATTACTCTGACACTGCCTGTTGACTGGTACATGGAATTAAGTGTCTTTCAAATCTACTGAGGCTAAGAAGTCTTCTTTCCTCATGCCAGCTAGAATTTACTACAGTTTCCATACATAACTGTTTTACCTGGCCAAGTCTCTTAGATCCAAAACTGATCTGAAATCTCCCGAGAGTTTCTTTGCCAGAAAGAGACTGGAATAAAAATCAATCCCTTTTTCTGCCGGAGGTACAGGTTTTACCACCTGTGACCGGATCAGTCTTATCAAGGTGTCTTCCAGCAAAGTGATTTCTGATATTGTAGTTGCCACGTCTGACCTCACAAATCTGTTCATTTTGGGGGTATTCTTTAATAACGCCAACAGATGGTGCCAGATAAAACTCAACAGTTTGACTCCCACTGGTACACTTGGGAGGGAACCTTCTCAATCATTATTGTTTTGGATCTAACCTCCAATTGTTTTGATGAAAAGACTGCCTTATCGTTCCTGAAGAATGATTTCTATTGTACTGATGACATGGCCTTTGACTTCTGGCCTCTCTCTGATGTTGCCTCGTAGATGGTTCCTGATATCTAGTTCGCTTATCCTGTAGTAGTCTGGTAGACTTACATCCTGTTATCTTCTGTACCATGGAGTCAAGTCTACTTCCAAGCAGTAATGAACCTACATAGGGTAAAGTTGCAAATCTATTTTTGTAATTTGCATCAGTTAAACAGGAGCATAGCCATAATGACTTCCTTGCTACTATAGCTACAACAATAGATCTTGCAGGAATGATACTACATCAAGGAAAGCCTCACATAGATCTGCCACAGTCTTGTATTATCTCTGAATTTCTTTAAAAAATATTGTTTTCAAAATCAGTATGCATCGATGAGCTTTACAGGCTTAATGCCCAGGTAACGGAACCCATAGCCATAACAGATTTTAAAAAAGGTTTCCATTCTTTTATCGATTGGGTCTTTAAATGAATCTCCATCCTTTAATGTAATGGTTGTTCTAGACATCAACTCCGTTACTGCAACATGCACCTTAGGGTACTATTCACCAATTAAGCAAATCTTAATCCTTCACAGGATACATGTAATAGATTGCCTTGTCGTTTAGCTAAATTCTGTCACTCTTTGATCAAATTTTCTTTCATAACCTTGTGTACAGAAAAAACTCTACCTAGTTTGGATCTATTTTTAAATATTAAGTCCTGTTCATCCTTTTGTTCCGAAACCTCTCTATAATCAGCCCTTACCTGGGTAGAGGAGGGGGGTTGCCGCTGGCTGTGCGCCTAGTCCCCGTTGCTCGCCAGTTCCTGGCATCTGCACAATGTAGCTCACAAGCCCTGGGATAGGTGCATGCGCACCAGCGGTAGTGGGACTGCTCATGCACAAAACCCGGCTTCTATGGACTGTATTGACTGCAGTCCATAGAAGCCGGCTAGGGCTGCCTGAAAGACAGGGTGTGGCTTCTCACAGGGAGCCAAATCTTTGCTAATCGTAGCCCGGTGGGCTCTTTATCTATCCTGGCTGTTCTGCTTGAGAGGAATCCCAGAAACAACAGAATAGGTTATAAACAGAATGCTCAGAGCAGCTCCTCCACAGTGCAAGAGGTCTTTTTTGAAGCTCTGACCTTTGACAGGTGGGGTGCATAGGGCAGACCATCTTGCAGCGTGTCCTGGTCTGGTAGCTTCAGCAGTCCTCTCTGTGTAGCTGCGCACTACCACCAGTTCTATGCTGCCAGCTCTGGGCTTTTTCAGTATGTTGGACTCCCGCTCTGATAGTGCTAGGCCTCAGCCCACACCAGGCTGCCAGAAGACACCAGCCTGCTCCAGTTTGGACCCCAGGATGCCATCATGCTACTCACTATAGTTCCAAGAGACGCTTCGCTGGGCTAATATAGAGGTTAGTCTTATAACAAGAAAAACATAACAAACTTCCCTAGTCTAGTCTTACTCAAGGAGACTCTAGAATTCTTCTGGAAATCTTTTTCTAAAAGTATAATTTAATTGACCTTTACAAACTTCTATGAAATCCTTTTTTTTATCTGACAATATAGTAAAACATGGTAATGATCACTAGATAACCAAATACGTATGTGAAGGAAATTGATTTTACAGGTTAGCAAAAATATAAGGCGTCACGCAGAGAAAGATGACCTTCCCCTGAAGCTAGGAAAGAGACATCAAATCAGATTAGAAAAGTAGACCTCCTTTTATCTAGAACAACAACATACTCAACTTCAGCTGACAAACATAGTGATTAATATCTCCCATTCACCAATATGCAGATTTGGTAAACATAAACATCAGTAATTCATTTCAGGGGATAGTCACCCCATATTTTGCCTTATGCCACCTGACACACTTTTCTTTTACCTTGATTGCATTTTTACACCAATTGGGTGAGAGAGGAATTGTTTATCTCAATGTAAAATCCATCATTTTATTTGCTAACAAACTGTTTAGTGAATTCCTATTTTTTGGTCTAAAGGCTGAAATTTCTTAAATCCACTATGGACAATATGCTCATTTGAAAGTCTCAAGGTCAGATCTTTGGGCACTTGTGCCACTGTATAATAAGGAGTGTGAAGTATCACGGTTTCTTTGTTATATATGTTTCCAATAGTATCTAATACCCATGAATATGAAGTAATATCATGCAAAGCTGACAGTAAGGAGCAAAGTCATCTACCAACTTTGATAAATCGCTTGGTGGAGTAATAATTTTTTAGGTGACTTTATTTGCTGAATATATCAATGCATAACTGCCCAAATATTGGCGGAATATGACCATTTACGAATATACCACAAACATCCATCCCAATTTTCTCTTTCAGTCATGGGTACACTGGATACAATGGGATATAGCAAGTGAGAGAGAAGTCTGGGCAATAAATAGTCTAAACAGCACAGACAAAAATCCATTTATAACCCACCACCTGCCTTCCCACGTCAGTTTTTTTAATTTAGTGCCCTCACAGGATTAATGCACACTTTTGAGCTGCTCTGCAGTTTATTTTTTATTTAATTTTACTTTTCTTGAGATGGGCTGTACACTGTACAGACAGTGTAACAGCTGGCAGGCCACTGTACACCGTGGGAAACGCTTTGGAAACATAGCACTGTCGTCGGAGACAGTTGCCTTGACTGAACGGGTACCAGCTGAGATGCAGCAGATCTTCAGAAGCACAATGAGCTGGCCAAACACTGGCGCGGCACTGTTGTCAGGTAAGAGGTGTCTCATTAAACATGGGTTACCGGGCTCTCTACAGTCGACATTCACCCTCGGTAGTGGAGGCTGCCTGGAGGTTGGACAGGCCAGTAATCTGCAGGGTTGTGGGCAGACATTTTTAACAGCCTTTTGCTGCAGAACGGGACAATGTCCTGGTGATGGTGTTGCCCCTGGGAGGTCAGCCCAAGGAGGTGTTTTTTCCATTGCCCCTCTTTCTCTCTTGGTGCACTTCTCAGCAGACTGCCTGCCAAGAAGACTCTCTCCTCATGCTTATACCATCTTCTTCATCAGCAAAACCTCCTGTAGTTAAGCGTGGCAACCAGGGACTTTCAATAGCTCCTCTATACCTCATGAATTGTTTGTAAAGGTATGGTTAGTGTCTCTATACATGCTCTATGGTTATGTATAGTGATACATGTTTTTGCCTAGCCTGTATATATGTCCGTGTTGATATCTGTCTGTATATTGCAGCATGCATAATCTGTCCTCATTTAGGTACATTTTTAGGGGATAAACATTGCACTATAGGGGTCTCTTGCTGCCTGTCTCAGTGTATTGTGACCCTTACATACATTTTCACACTTGCCTGTACATAGAGATCTCACAACTATTATTGTTAAGTACTCTGTGTCTATCTTGTCTTCTAAGAAAGCCCCTCCAGAGTAGTCTCTGAAAAGGGGGCTTCTAGGCATAAATCTCATTCCAGCAATAAGTGACAAAAATAAGTTTGCGTGCGACTCAGGACCAGGAGGGTCTCTGTGAGGCGTGCTTTGCTGAGCCGCAGGGGGCTAGTTCCCCAGTTGTAGGGCCCTCAACAGAACCAGCTTGTCAGATCTGTGGTTATATCTGTCCCTGGAGGGGGCAGTAGTGGGTCAGTGGTGGTGTGATGGAGAAACCGAGGAGGCTGTAAGAGATTCCTGCACATGTGCGCAATGATGTTTATAAAATGCTCATGAGAATAAACATTAATTGAAGCAGATGAAAACTTGAGATGAATGGTACAAGAAATGCTGACAGCGATGAAATAAACAGTCACAGGTATTTAGCTGGTCTGGAAACCAGTGCAGTAATTAGGCAATGAAATACAGGCAATGAACTATTCTAGAAACTAGTATAGCAATCAGATGGTGATCACTCCCACAGTTGGTTTGGAAACCAGCAACGATACTCCAAACAGTCAGTTTGTAATGCAAAGTCCACAACCAAGCAAGGTTAAGCAGGCGACAACTTGAAACACATATAAAATGGTTGTATTAAGTGCCAGATGCCATAGCACAATGCTGGATGCAAGTTAACCATACACAGGTGAGGATAATGAATAGCACCTGAAGAAAGTCTCTTACTGCAAAAGGTGGAGGCTGACTGTAGCAGAAGTTGGAGCTGAAGTAAATGCTGGGACCTGTAGTTCCACAGGAATACCGGAACCGGGAGATCACTTGAAGATGCCAGAAATAGGAGATAGCTGGAAACAGGAGATTGAAGACTGGAGACTGGAACCAGGAGACTGGAACCAGGAGATTGAAACTGGGACTAGGAGACGCTATGCAGCAATGCGACGCGTTGTCCAAGGTGATGAGACTGATCTGGACTTATACCCCCTGGTCAGCAGTCATTGGATACTTGGATCATGTGAGCAATCACAGCGCAGGATTGGGTGCTCTCCAGTCAACTGATTGCAAGTGTCATAGCGGTGCCCATGCTGTACAGATGGCCGATACACAGGAGGGCACCCGCAGAATGGACTTCAGGGGTTCACCACATTAGTGAGTACTGCGCTCCACAGACAGGATGCTCATACAGCTGCAGACTGGGGCCGTGACCTCTGGAGGCCTGCACACCAGTGCGCCGGTAAGTGAGACATCACTGAATGCTGATTCCTGACAGAACCCCCCCTTTTATGGGTGGGCACTGAACACCCAAGAGGCTTGGAAGGAAACAGTCTATGGAAAGCTTGGACTAACCGTGTAGCATGGACATCAGTGGCGTTAACCCAACTCCTCTCCTCAGGACCATTCCCAGACCAGTCAATTAGGTACTGTAGACGACCATACCGACAACGTGAGTCCAGGATCTTCTCAACCTCGTACTCAACATACCGATGAGTTTGGATTCTTGGAGCTGCTGGAAGAGCTTTCTGAAAACGGTTAAGAATCAGGGGTCTAAGGAGAGAGATATGAAATGAGCTTGGGATTTTCAAATAAGGAGGCAATTTCACCTTATAAGCCACTGGGTTAATCACTCGTTCAACTGGAAACGGACCAATAAACCGCGGAGCAAACTTCATAGAGGGAACTCTAAGGCGGAGATTATGAGTAGATAACCAGACTTTATCACCTGGCTTTAAACTGGGAACTGCTTGTCTTTTCCAATTAGCAAAGATCTTGTACTGTCGAGATGCTTTCTTGAGAGAAAGATGAATCTTTGCCCAAACCTGAGAGAATTGCTGAAGAGCTGAAGTGGCTGCAGGCACATCGACCACTGGAAGATCTTGGAAATCTGGAACTCTGGGATGTTGACTGTAAACTGCAAAGAAAGGAGTAGTATTGGTGGCTGTATGGTAGCGGAAGTTATGAGCAAACTCTGCCCAAGGCAATAAATCTACCCAGTCGTCCTGTGATGAAGAAATATAAAGTCTCAAAAAGGTTTCAAGCTCTTGGTTTACCCTTTTGGTCTGCCCATACGTTTGAGGGTGATATGCTGTAGAGAATTTGAGTTTAACTTGTAAAGCAGAGCATAAGGCCTTCCAAAATCTTGCCACAAACTGTACACCACAATCAGATATAATTTCCATTGGGAGTCCATGTAACCTGAAGATTTCACGTAGGAATATTTGTGCAAGCTTTGGAGCAGAAGGCAACCCCATGAGTGGAACAAAATAGGCCATCTTTGAGAACCTGTCAACCACTATCCATACCCTTTGGAAGGAGGTAAGTCTGAGATGAAATCTATTGACATCAGTCAAAGATATGAACGATCTCGTTCATAAATGAACGAGATACTGTTCATATCTTTGAGTGTGGAGGCTCCAGCGATGAACGATGCGCGGCTCCGCGCTCGTTCGTCGCTGGTCCCCCGTCGGCTGTACATGCAGGCCAATATGGACGATCTCGTCCATATTTGCCTGCACTTCAATGCAGCCGGGTGACGGGGGGAGTGAAGAAACTTCACTCCCCCAGTCACTGCCCCTCCGCCACCGGGTCACCTGTCGGCCGTATCCGCCGTCGGGCAGCTCGGCAGCGGATCGGCCAATGTGTAGAGCCCATTACTGCAAAAGGTGGAGGCTGACTGTAGCAGAAGATGGAGCTGAAGTAAATGCTGGGACCTGTAGTTCCACAGGAATACTGGAACCGGGAGATCACTTGAAGATGCCAGAAATAGGAGATAGCTGGAAACTGGAGATTGGAAACTGGAACCAGGAGACGCTATGCAGCAATGTGACGCGTTGTCCAAGGTGATTAGACTGAGCTTATGCTCTGGACTTCTACCCCCTGGTCAGCAGTCATTGGATACTTGGATCATGTGAGTAATCACAGCGCAGGATTGGGTGCTCTCCGATCAGCTGACCGCAAGTGTCATGGCGGCGCCCATTCTGTCCAGATGGCCGGTACACAGGAGGGCACCCGCAGAATGGACTTCAGGGGTTCACCACAATAGTGGGTACTGCGCTCCGCAGGAAGGATGCTCATACAGCCGCAGACTGGGGCCGTGACCTCCGGAGGCCTGCACACCAGCGCGCCGGTAAGTGAAACATCACTGAATGCTGATTCCTGACACAGCTTCGGCTAATACCGTCTCTAAGGCAATGCTGAACTGTCTCATCACTTGTCCTTATCTAAAGGGGACACAAGGTGCTAATTTACAGCCACCCTCTGTAGAGACTCCATGAGTTTCAGGGCTATCCCAAACCATACAGTGGCTAGTACAGGTTTTTTCCTCCCTGCAGCAGATGTTAGACCCAGGGGTAATACTGTATGTCACAGAAGTGTAACTCGGATTCTGAAATTTTCTCTCTTGCTGAATTTGAGGAGTTCTCAGTACAGGAGGAAGATCAGGACAGCTCCATTAATGTACCTTTAATCCGCACCTCTCTATTCAAGCACAAGAAAAAAAAGTTACTGTAATTACCTTTCTGCTGTGGAGTACACTGGGCTCCACAAGGATTGGACAATGTGGTGTAGAGTAGGATCTTGATTCGAGGCACCAACAGGCTCAAAGCTTTGACTGTTCCCAGAATGCACAGCGCCGCCTCCTATATCACCCCGCCTCCCAGCACAGGAGCTCAGTTTTGTAAGTTGGTGCTGCAGTAAGTAGGCACTTAACAGAGGGGCTGCTCCAAGCAGCCCTAAGAAAAGCTTTTTATGAGGTAAAAAGTGAAGACTTCAAGGGCAGCAGTGGTGGTAAATGTCTTGTGACATTCACTGCTGCAGCTCCAGCTCTCCCAAGCGGCGCTGTACACTCCCGAGCCCTGGTTGCCGGGTACCTACAGCGGAGGCTCCGGTTTTCTTCATGTTAGACACACACGGCTGGGGCTCTCCAGGATCGCGTGGCCGCACTTCGGGAGGTGGTAAGTGGGTCCCGCTTGCGGGACCCGGTCTTTATCGCGATCGGGCGCTGCCAGTGGGAGGCGGGCCGCGCGCGCTGGCGGTGGACACTGTGACAGTACAGGCGATCCCACTAGATCACCAGGGCATGGGCGCAGGTCAGGTTTTCTCTCTAAACCAATTCTTATATCGCCCACAGTACCCGGTGGTTTTGCCAGCAGAGGGGATAAGGCTTAGACCTGAAGCCCCTCCCCCAGCCTCAGGGCGCCATTTCTAGCAAGTGTTCCCGCCCTGGAGCTGCATCTCTGTCTTTCCTCACTCCCTGTCAGTGTCTGCGGCGCCATTATTCCTCAGCTCACTGTTCCTGGGACTGCTTGGGCAAATCCTCCTATGTAAAGCCGCCTGGTTGTCAGCGCTGTGCCTTTACATGACACAAGTATTCTACCTGCCTTTTTAGACAGTGATAGTTAAGAAAGAGTGCATTTAGTCAGGGTTTTATAGTACAATTACCCTGTGATATACATCCAGTTCTTACTGTGTACTGTTATATCTATTGTTATATAGCTGTGTAAGCTAGTCCAGTGCAGTATTATTGTCAGTAATAACCTCTGCATTGTACAAACTGTGACTTTCTGTGTGTGCATTTGATAGCTGAGTGGTGTCTATTTCGTGTCTTTCACTCAACCTGCTATCCCTATATTCCATAACCTGAGGGGGCTTGGTGCGTCAGGTGTTATCTAATATAGGATTTTCACAAAGATATACTGTATTACGTATTTTTCTCTGTGATTTATTCACCATATCTCTCCTTTATCTCTGCTAGTGCTGACTACACTGCGCAGGGGTTTGGGTTTAGAAGTATAGTGCTGCTGATAATTGTACTGTGTTACCTGATACTGCAAGTTATATCATGTCTGCTTCTGAGGGTAACGGTTCTGGGGCTGAACACACTGCCGGTGTTGCTGAAGCCACGGGGCCATATGAGGAGAATATAGCAGCTGTGGGCTCTGGTTCTGGCTCGCTATCCCCTCGCACCAGAGCTGTCTAAAAATTGGGAAACGCCTCCTCCAGTGGACTTACATGTGGCTAGGATGGTGGTTTCCTCAGCTCTACCTGTCACTACCATCACGTCTCTAAAAGAGCCTACGGATAAACGTGTCAAGGGTTGTCTGAAAGCGATTTACATCCTCACGGGTGCTGCACAAGGGCCCACTATTGCAGCTACATGGGCTGCAGAGGCTATTGAAGCATGGGCCTTGGAGTTAGAAGCTGAAATCTCTTCTGACCATGCTAGACAATGCTTGTCATATATTGTCACAGCTTCTCGCTATATTAAAGAGGTGGATTCTGATGCCGGTATCCTAGCAGCCAAGGCCTCTACTAGGTCAGTCCTGGCACACCGGATATTGTGGCTGAGATCCTGGTCTGTGGATCTGGACTCTAGAAAAACCCTGGAGGTACTCCCTTTCAAGGGAGATATTCTGTTTGGGGAGGACTTAAATAAGATAGTGGCTGACTTGGCTACTGCTCCTTCTGTGTCGAAGGCTAAAGGTACGTCCTTTCGCCCCTTTCGTCCTTCAGGTAAAGCAAAAGGTCAGGCGTACCATAAGCAGGCCCGCACTTCCAAACCTGGTAAGCCGAAGCCCAAAAGAGCCTGGGCTGCCCGTCAGCCAGCTGCCAAGACCGATAAGCCTGCCACATGACGGGGCGGGCCTCCCCCTGGGGGATCCCATGGTGGGGGGCCGGCTTCTAGGGTATAACCAGGAATGGTTGAAGACCACTTCAGATGCCTTGGTCCCGGAAGTCGTCACTCGAGGTTACGCCATAGCCTTCAAATACCGACCCCCTCATCGATTTTGCCAGACAGACGTCCCTTTGAACCAGACAAAGGCAAAAACTCTACACTCGGTGGTACAGACCCTCCTGGATAGAGGAGTCGTAGTACAGGTGCCTCTTGCTCAGAGGGGCCGGGGGTACTATTCTCCGCTGTTTCTAGTCCCGAAACCGAATGGGTCCTCCCGGTCCATTCTCAACCTCAAGGCACTGAACAGGTTTGTGAAGGCTTCCAAGTTCCGTATGGAAACCCTTCGCTCTATAGTTCTGGCCTTGGAACCTAGGGACTACATGGTCTCCCTGGACATACAGGATGCTTACCTGCATATTCCTATAGCAGTGTCACATCAACAATTACTGAGGTTCGCTATTGGCAACCTATATTACCAGTTTCGGGCGTTACCTTTTCGTTTAACAATGGCTCCACGAGTCTTCACCAAAGTCATGGCTGTGATGACGGTGATACTCCGCCGTCAAGGGGTCAGGATACTGCCGTATCTGGACGACTTGTTAATCCTGGCAAATTCCCCAGATCTTCTCCTACGTCATCTGGATATGACGGTCCGGTTTCTACAAGCCCACAGGTGGCTCATCAACTGGAAGAAATCCTCCCTGGTCCCTGATCAGAGCATGGTGCACCTGGAAGCGTTGTTGGACACTCACAACCAGAGGTTGTTCTTGTGTCAGGAGAAAGTCCTGAAGCTTCAGGACAGGATTCGTTGCTTCCTTTCTGGTCCGCAAGTGTCGATACATTCGGCAATGCAGGTGCTGGGCCTAATGGTATCAGCATTCGACATGGTGGAGTATGCTCAATTCCATTCTTGCCCCCTCCAGAGGCTGATTCTAGCCAAGTGGGACGGCCTGCCTCGCCGGATAAGATCTCAAATGATCTTATTGACTCCGGAGGTCCATCTGTCGCTATACTGGTGGCTCCGGGACCAACAATTGTGCAGGGGTCGTCCCTTCTTAATATCCAACTGGGTCCTGTTGATGACAGATGCCAGTCTAAGAGGTTGGGGCACGGTTCTGGAGCAACACTCCCTTCAGGGTCGGTGGACCAAGGAGGAATCTCTCCTCTCGATCAAGATTCTGGAATTGCGAGCGGTCTTCAATGCGTTGAACCTGGCCCAGCATATAATTCAGAACCGTCCTGTTCAATTACAGTCGGACAACGCCACCACAGTGGCTTACATAATTCATCAAACGGCACTCGAAGCCGTTTGGCAATGAAGGAAGTCTCACGGATTCTACGTTGGGCGGAACGCCATCTACCGGCCATATCGGCAATATTCATTCCGGGAGTCCTGAATTGGGAAGCAGACTTTCTCAATCGTCAGGACGTGCATGCCGGCGAGTGGGGCCTCCATCCAGAAGTGTTTCAACTCCTCATGGAAAAGTGGGGTCTTCCAGACGTGGATCTGATGGCGTCTCGACACAATCACAAGGTTCCGGTCTTCAGAGCAAGGACAAGGGATCCTCAAGCAGCATTCGTGAATGCGCTGGCGGTGCCGTGGAGGTTTCGCCTGCCGTATATGTGTTTCCTCCAGTGACATTCCTGCCCAGGGTAATTCGGAAGTTCAAGCAAGAAAAAGGAAATCTGCTTCTCATAGCTCCGGCGTGGCCCAGACGGCACTGGTTCTCAGACCTTCAGGGCCTATCGTCAGAGCGTCCAATTCTACTTCCACAACGCCCAGACCTCCTCGTTCAGGGCCCCTGTGTCTACCAGGACCTAGCCTGGCTGTCTTTGACGGCGTGGCTCTTGAAGCTTGCGTCTTGAGATCTAAGGGTTTTTCTGAAGAGGTCATTTAAACTATGTTGCAGGCCCGGAAACCGGCTTCTGCTCGGATTTACCATAGGGTCTGGCATTCCTACTTTGCTGTGCATCTAACAATTATGACGCTTCCAAGTTTAGTACAGCCAAGCTTTTGGCTTTTCTGCAGCAAGTCCTAGAGTTGGGCCTGCGTCTGGCCTCCCTAAAGGTTCATATTTCTGCCTTGTCAGTGTGGTTTCAGAGAAAAATTGCGACTTTGCCTGATGTTCATACTTTCACTCAGGGTGTGTTGCGTATCTAACCTCCCTGTGTCCCGCCTGTGGCTCCTTGGGACTTGTCGTGGTTTTGGAGGCGTTGCAGGAGCCTCCGTTTGAACCCCTTGGTTCAGCTGACCTTAAGTGGCTTTTACTTAAGGTGGTGTTCTTGCTGGCTATTGCCTCTGCTAGAAGAGTGTCGGATCTGGGTGCCTTGTCTTGTAGTTCCCCATATCTGATTTTTCACCATGATTGGGCGGTTCTTAGGACTCATCCCAGATATTTACCTAAGGTGGTTTCTTCGTTCCACCTTAATCAGGAGATTGTGGTTCCGGCCTTTGTCTCTCCTGATTTGTTTCCCAAAGAGCGGTCTTTGGATGTGGTACGGGCTCTCCATATCTATGATAAGAGAACTGCTTCTATCCAAAAATCTGATTCTCTTTTTGTTTTGTTTGGATTTCACAAACGTGGCTGTCCTGCTCACAAGTAGACTCTGGCCAGATGGATTAGAATGGTGATTGTACATGCTTATGTGAAGGCTGGTCTCTCTGCTCCTGTTCACATTAAGGCCCATTCTACTCGGTCTGTTGGACCTTCTTGGGAGGCCCAACATGGTGCGACCCTTGAACAATTGTGCAAGGCGGCTACGTGGTCTACTGGGAACACGTTCATAAGGTTCTATGCCTTCGATACTGCCGCTTCCCAGGATGCTTCCTTTGGACGCCGGGTTCTTTTGCCCGCTACAGTGCGTCCCCTCCCATAAGGGACGGCTTTAGGACATCCCCATTGTCCAATCTTTGTGGAGCCCAGTGTACCCCGCAACAGAAAACAAGTTTTATGGTAAGAACTTACCTTTGTTAAAACTCTTTCTGCGAGGTACACTGGGCTCCACAAGGCGCCCACCCTGATGCACTTAGCTTCTTTGGGTTGGTATGGCATCAGCCGCTGACACTTCTCTTGTCGTGAGAGTGTGGTGTATGTGGCTACTAAACTGTTGTCGTCTCTTTTCCTGCTACTGCATTGGGCTGGTTAACTAAAAACTGAGCTCCTGTGCTGGGAGGCGGGGTGATATAGGAGGCGGCACTATGCATTCTGGGAACAGTCAAAGCTTTGAGCCTGTTGGTGCCTCGGATCAAGATCCTACTCTACACCCCATTGTCCAATCCTTGTGGAGCCCAGTGTACCTCGCAGAAAGAGTTTTAACAAAGGTAAGTTCTTACCATAAAACTCGTTTTCCTTCTTCTGCACAACTGGAGGAGTTTTATTGGAAGATGGGAATCGGTATCGCAAACAGCTGACAGATCCAGATAGGAGACTCCATCCCTGATAGACTTTAGCCAAGGCGACCACAAGTCCCCTATCGAATGCGGCCTCCCTTAAGGATGTAACCAATAGGAAACTAGACTGTTTCCAGAAGTCTGTCTTTATAACTACAGGTGTGACTTTAAGACCAGCCCTTTAGTTGGCATGAGTAATCAAAGGCAGTGAATTATAGGTGGACTTCTTGGAAGACCGTCTTCATAACAGTACACCCCATTTCTGAGCTGTTGGCTCTTGTGAAGAACATCAGATTGGCGACCAGGTACTTAGGGGAGGCAGCCATTGATACAGGTGTTTTATGTTCTAGAGCATTGGCATCGGCCGTAGCAGCCAGACGTGCCCTTTGACTACACACATAGCGGAATTTAAAAAAAAAAGCCTTGCAGTCTCTTCCCTTTTAATGGAAGTCCTTTTTGGCCCGAAGCCGAAAAAGATCATTGCAGTAGCATCTAAGATGCTTTTCTGCCGCCATCTGCTCCAAAATCGAACTCTTCTTCCTTTCGGTCCTTTCGCCCGCAAGGGAGACCAAGGTTTACAGGGGCCATGCAGTCTTCTTTCAAGCGGGTCCCTCTCATGCAGCAAGATCTAGAGGAGATCAAACTGGAACTGGATGCCGTATTGTTCCCAATCCCACGGAAAAGCCCACAACATGACTGCCTTCCCTCCCTCAGGGTATTCAGCAGTAGGAGCCCATCTTCTATGGTTCAGCGACCAATGGCTTCTTTCCCATTCATAGAGGTGGGTTGGAAACGTTGTTACTAGAGGATCCATTTTGGACCTTTGGGGTCCTCCTCATTTTTTTATTTTTTTGCCACCTACTTCTAAAAGCGAGATCTGAAGCAGAAGCACTGAGGGGGAGCCATCCATTCCCCTTCAGTTTCAATTGTCATTATTCCTATAACTCTTATCTACAGGGAGAAAAAAAGTACTACTCCAACCTGTTCCTTGTACCAACACCAGGCTGGTCTTTCAGCCCCATGTTGTATCTGAAATCACTCAAAGTCCACCTCTGGGTTTCCTAATTCAAAATGGAATTCCTCAGATCCAATACCTGGATCCTGGACTTAATGGTATGCTTCAACATCACCATTTGGTCTCTTAATAGCACCTTGGGTATTCACCAAGTTGATGTCTATAATGGCTGCAACCCTCCGCCTGTTTCAGTCTCATAGTTGTATCTCGACCCTTCAGAAGTCGTCTCTTGCTCCTACTCAGCAGATGCTCCATTTATGAGCACTCCTGGACACACAGTTGCAGATGACCTTCCTTCCAGCAGTCAAGATCTCTGTGGTTCAGTCCATCATTAGGTTGCTTCTAAAATGAAGAAAAGTCTCTATACACATACTGCATGGGGTCTTAGGTAAGATGGTATCAATGTTCGACATGATGATGTGTTCTCAGTTACACACAGTTTTCAGAGGGAAATCTTATCCATGTGGTACAGATCTCTGCTCCAGATCCTCCCCAGGAAAAGCAGTTTCTGCAGTGGTGGCTGTGTCACCCCCAACTGCCTCCCCCCCCCCCCCCCCCCCACAGCCCCATCTACACAATTGGACAAGGGTTGTCCTTTTTTGAGTAGAGCTTTGGACTCCCCTCACGACAGAAGCCAGCCTACGGGGGTGAGTTGCAGTGACCTTGCATGCAACCTTTCATGGTCAGCGGTCAACTCAGGAAGTGCATCTTCCCGCCAATATATTCAAGCTTCTTGCAGTGGCTACCTGTTAAGGTTCAATCAGACAATTCTGTCTCTTACATAAACCATCAAGCTGGCACAAGAAGTGGTCAGGTCATGTGGGAAATTATACAGATTATGTCCTGGACTGAAAAGCATCTACAGGCCCTCTCAGCTGTCTATATGCTAGGAGTGTACAACTGGAAGGCCAATTGTCCAGGATGTCCACTAGGGGTATGTTCCCTTTATCAATCTTCAAACTTCTGGTGGATTTGTGGGTCAACCAGAGATTGACCTGATGACCTCCAGGTGGAACTAGAAGGTGGACTGATATTGCTCTCAAACTTGTGACCCAGGGGCTTATTTTGTTGATGCCCTATGAGCTCCATGGTTTTTCAACATGGTCTTCTTCTTCCCTCTGACCACCCTAATTCCCCTTGTTCTAATCAAATTGGAAGAAGAAAGTCTTATGGCATTTCTTGTAGCTTCAAGTTGGCCTTGTTGGTCTTGGTATGTGGATGTTCTTTGAATGTCTGTCGCTCCTCCTTGGTGGCTACCTCTCCACCTGGTTCTTCTCAGTGTCCTTTCTTTCAGGATGACCTGCTGAGACTTGCTTTTGAAGATCTCTCTATTGCAGTATTTATGAAAATACTCCAGGATCGGAAACAATCTTCATCTAGGATTTACAATCGGGTGGGGAAGCTTAGTTCTACTTTGGTGTTTCAGTTGTCTAGACTACTGTTTTTCCTTCAGAGGGGACAAGACTTGTATCTCCATCTAAGATCCTTAAAAGTTCAAGTGTGTGATCTTTAAGAGGTGTTGCACATCCAGCCCCCCTTCATGCGTCCTGTGGTACCATGCGTCCATGCTTCAGATTCTACAGGAACCTCCCTTTAATCCCTTGTAATCAGTGGACCCTGATAGCCATTTCTTCAGCCAGGAAGTTCTCAGAACTATCTGCTTTGTCACATAGATCCCCATTCCTTATCTTCCACCAGGACTGGGCGGTCCTCCACACTAATATGACTTTTTTTAATGCAAGGTGGTCTCCAGTTACCAGATTCACTAAGAAATTGGTTTTTTTGCTCTTTCGCACATGGAGTTGGGGTTTCGGACACATCTTTGTGTTCCTTGGCTGTTTATCTATGTTTCCAGGAAGGACTTGCGTCACACCAATGCTCTGTCCTTTTTGATGGTGTGGTTGGCCTGCTTCCAAGCAGTCTATCACCCGGTAGATTACAGCCTTTATTTGTCATGTTTATGTTTACGCTGGACAGCCTGTTCCTTACTCTCCGAAGACTCATTGTTCCTGGTCAGTGGGAACCTCATGGGCAGCTCACCGTGGATGCTCAGCAGTGCAGCTTTGTAGGGCAGCTACCTGGTACTCAGCAGACACTTTCGTTAAGTTTTATTGCTTTGACACCTTTGTATCTTGCAATGCTAGTTTTGGATGAAGGGTGTTGTCTTCTACACAAAAGAGCCCCTTTCCTTAGGACAACTTTCGGATGTCCCCATTGTCTCCAGTGTCCTCCATGTCTAAAAGGGAAAATGTGATTGTACTTACCGGTTAAGTTTAAGGTTTGAACTGGTTAAGGTCCGAACCAGTAGGTACAAAAATCCTGTTTTGTTTTTTTGTCAATAAAAAATTAAATAAAAAGCATTGGCTATGTTTAGCTTTGTCTACACAATGGCTAAGCCTCTCCCCTTCCCCCCCCCCCCCCCCCCCAACCTCCCAGCCCTCTCAAAAAAAAATACAGCTGACATACAGTACCTGTATTTCTATACAAAAAAATAACAACAATGTTGCTTTCTATTTGTATTCTGTTAATGGAAGATATTTTCTGGATCAGTGATCTCTGGACTGGAACCTTTGACCCTTAAAAATAATGATTTTGTTATGGTTGAAATACTTTCTGTATTGAAACAAATCTTGTATACGGTAGATGCTACTGCTTGTGACCTGATATTCTGTAGAAATGGTAGATCTAATGATGACTTTATTTTGGAACATGAGGCCCTTAGAAAGCCTGTATAGTACTATCGTCAACTGGAACTGTGTTTTGTTCCCCACACATGCTAACTAAATGCCTATTTTAAGAGGATAATTTTCTATAGTTAAACTTGTTGGTCAAATTAAAATAGGGATGGTCTTCAACCATTTTTTTACTGTTTGGTTGTCTTTTTTTTTTGTGAACTACAGAATCTTTGAGATCTTATTTGTATACAGAAACATTAGGTCTTTCTTAAAAAGTGTATATAGTTTCATTTGGACGATTCATAAAAGCCTGACTTTATGCATGTTTTTCTGGAACCAGCTAAGAGAATACTTCATTAAGGATTGGAAATTAAGGTATTCTTGATCAAATTGTTATAGTAGTTAGACATAGGAATAACACACATAACTAAAACAGGAGTTTATGGTTTGCTCTTCTTTTGATTTTTTTTTTATCTACTGTACTGTATATGCTATAAAATAGTTTAGAGACAAATATCCCAAGTTAAGAGATAATAAAAAAAATTATGTAGGCACAATTCAATAGTCCAGCTGAAGTAAACTCACTCTATCAGTCTTGGTCACCACCTGGGAAATATGATATACATACGGAGAAGCTGCCAGCCCGAAGTAACTATTCTGCATAGGTGACAATGTGCCATAACTTGTGCATGTCTATGCCATTGCACATTACCTGCAAAAGTGACACCAACCAATTATGTATTCTGTAGAATCTGGCTTCTACATAACTGCGCACCCAGGACCGGTTCTGGCAGAGGACCAAATGGTTGGGAATGGACATCAGAAATAACTCCAGGTAAGGAGATCCAATGCACAATGTCTGCTGCTCAGACTGGAAAGGAAGACAAGCCTTCCTAATATCCCATAAGAAACCAGCTGATACTGTGCTGGATCTTTCATGAATATCTCTGCGACCGTGGAAGACAAAAACAACAAATGACTACCTAGTCCTAGAGATAAGTTAGATGTACAGTAACTTTCTGGGATTTCCTCCTGGGGAAGAGACAATATGAAGCCATAAACACACATGTAAAAATGTCCTATAAATTGATACATACTGCAGGAGAATAGTTGTTTTAAACCAGCTGCAAAGATTTGGTCAATATTTATATTAATAAGCAAGGACAAAGATAATTAAAAACAATCCCTAAAGACAGGGTTGCTATCAGAAATTGTGGGACTCTATACAAGTGCAGCCCACCCCAAGGCCCGCTGGGTGCAGAGGTATTGTGTGGAGTACTGCCTTATTTAACAAAATATTGTCCTTACATGCCATCCTTAGGTCTAATTATGATCATGGTTGTGCATTTGTTCTTCCACGCCTTTTCTGTTTGGCAGTCAGTGGCCAAGGTTCTACCTTGAATATCCATAAGATGAGGGTGGAAAGACATGGAGAGAGAAGATGAGTGGGTAGAAAGGTGTTGAGCAAGAAGAAAGTGAATTGTGGGGCTAATTAAAAAAAAGAATACGGGTAACTGATGGGAAAGATGGGATAATGTGATAGAAATGAAAAAAGGAAAGTGATCTGGCAGAGGCACACATGGGGCCTGGAGTCAGGGACAGACACGTCTGGAGTGTTGAGTCGGGGGCAGAGGCACTCATAGGGAGTGAAGTTGTGGACAGATGCACTTATTGGCAGTGGAGGGAGGCACCGACACTCATGGGGAGGCAAAGATGACTCCTGGGGGCAGGAAGGTGTGGATGCATTTATGGGGAGGAGAGGGATAATGGCACTCATGGGGAGTGGTGAAGGAACAGAGACACACCTAAAGACAGGCGAAGGCTTACATGTGGAGTGGAGGGGTTAGATGCACACATATGAAGCAACATTTTTTAAATTCAAGATTTCATCAACCCGCATTCTTATGCTGGCCAGTGCGAGGCTGCGGGTATCAGTCCGATGGTTAAGAAGGAGCAAGGAAGTGCTCCTAAGGACCTAAGATGCTAGAAGCCCTGGTGAGGCGGTGGCAATGCAAAAGAGCTTACAGATCACACCCCGTACCCAGATGGAGACAAAGCAGAGGATGCTGCTGCAAGCCCTTGGGAGGCTTGTCATGCAAAAGAGCTTATAGGTCACTGTCCCCCAGGTGAAGCTCAAAGAAGTGGTGAAGGTGCTGGCTAATAAACTATTATAACATTTGGTGCCTTTTCTTTATTTTAATACTTTCAGGTGGACTACAGGTACCAGCATGCCCTTGATGTCCGGGCATTCTGGCAGGTGTTGCTCTCAAAGTGCCAGCATGCCAGGGCTGGCCTTATAGGACCTGTAAGATGCCTGTAAAGAACAATATTAACATACCATGAACCCCGCACCCACTGCCACCAGGGGTTGCAGGGCATAGTCCTGGGCTTTCAGCCCAGGGCTGGTTGGTGCTCAGGAGGAAGGTTTCCAAATTCTGCAGAATTCCAGACCTGGGCTGACCAGTCTCGGGGGTGGTTAATGTGATTATAGGGAGACCCTACACTGAATCTTCCCCAGCTATGGCATTATGCTCCTGGCTGGTTGATGGTAAATAGGGGGAATGTCATGCTGGTTTGTCCACCTAATTTCCATACTCAAATCAGTGTGAGAGCTCCAGGGCTGGTTATTAATATTTGTGGAGACTCCACTATTTATTTTTAAATATCCGTGATCGTTCAATCTTCACCATTGTTATTAAATGCCTCTCTTTTCCACAACATCATTAATAAATCATCCTTCTCCCATAGCCAAAATAATTTTTTCAGCAGATGCAGATGATGCAGATTGGAGGTCTGCTGAAAAATTGGACAAGTGTGTAGCCATGGACTGGATGTAGAATCTGTGAGCAGGTCCACAGTAGGATTGTATCAACAGTGATCTGGAGTATCATCTGCCAAGAATTGGATGTGTGTACCCAGCTTAACAGAGTTTCCTGGTGGCTGGCCCCTCCCCAGGGTCCAGGCACCACCTTAATTGAGCCCACCACCATCTGAGAGTGGGCGGAACATAGCTTGTCTTATGAATGTAATTCCATTTTGTGTGTGTAGGCAGAGGTGTCGCAGAGGTGGTGCGGGCCTGCACCCGGATGTCATCATTCCAGGGTTTGACATTAAACTGCCGGTTCCTCCACAGCAACAGGAGCAGGGTGCTGTAGTGTGACATTATCCTGCAATACTCTGCTCCTGTCACTGAGAAAGAGCCGGCAGTGCAGCCAGATTCTTCAGGGGCAGCCCAGCATCTTCGTGGATGCTGGGTATGCCCCTGGAGTGATGTAATCGGGGGGCTTCCTGCGAGGCCACGTACCCTTTTCTACCACTCTTGCACGCCGGGTGTCACCAACCCTGGTGCCACCAGTGTATGTAGGGGCCCCAAGTTTTTTTTGCACCAAGGCACCCACAAACCTTAATCCAGCCATGTGCTCCGCTGCTGAAAAAGCAATTTTCTCCAGTATGAAGTTTTTTGCACATTGCCAGAAAGAAAAAATGTTAACCCCCAGTGCTGTTACGCAAAAAGACAGTATAGCCGAAGAATGTAAAAGGTTAAGGATTTTATTTTACTTAAGAATATAAAATAGTCTCTAAATGTCTAATTTAAATATCCAGCGAAAAAATAAATTAACAAGCAGTTATACTGTATATAATGTATGATGAGTAAAGGGTTTATATGAATCCAAAAATTCCTAAAATGGTTAATGCACATCAGAATCTGATATGTGCAAAAATATAGTGTATTCCCCTATGTAATGTGAGTTAGCTTAGTAGAATAAATCGTATGTGCGTCTCTACTGAAGCAATTTATCATTTTTTATTTCTGTTTTTGTATGTTTGTCTAGTGTCTTTCATGTATGTATACCGGTATTAGGAAACTAACTCACATTACATAGGGGAATACACTATATTTTTGCACGTATCAGATTCTGATGTGCATTAACCATTTTAGGAATTTTTGGATTCATATAAACCCTTTACTCATCATACATTATATACAGTATAACTGCTTGTTAATTTATTTTTTCGCTGGATATTTAAATTAGACATTTAGAGACTCTATTTTATATTCTTAAGTAAAATAAAATCCTTAACCTTTTACATTCTTCGGCTATACTGTCGTTTTGTGTAACAGCGCTGGGGGTTAACATTTTTTCATAGATTTGACAGGGCTAGTGGAACCCAATTCCCCATAGCAGCTTTTTAAATAGAAGGGTTTAGCGCAGCCCTCATCTATATACACTTTCCTACATTGCCAGAAAGAATTAGTAACATTAAACAAATGGTTTGTTTTGAACATTACAGCAGAAATTAGCAGCACTTTGCAGAAAAAGGCTTTCCCTAAATCTGTTTTATTTCTGATTTAATCCCTGTTTTAAAGTAATTTCTTTGGCAGAGTATTCAACTTTGTTCTGAGGATGCCTCCTGCTAAGCTGCGCCGGCTGGAGGCATCCTTAATTCTGCTAACAAGCAGAAATTGCGATGCAATCGCAATTTCTGCTTGTTGAAGGGGAGGGAGGCGGTGGTCCGCATGCTGGGTGGCCTTGCCCTGCGGTGGGCGGCCCCAGCATACGAACAGAAGGATTGCAAATTCTGCTAATTAGCATAATTTGCAATCCTTACTGAAATAGGCCCAATATGCAGACCGGTTTCCTGCCCTTGGGATAGCAGAGAAACACTATTCTTGGTCCATGTGTGGGGGTTGTGAATGCCAGTGATCATAAAGTGAGACCCCACTGTTCTATTAATAAGAGCCCTTCAGTTATAAAAGGTGGACATCACCAAAATTATTTTGAATGTGGAAATAAAATGTAACACTCATTGCATAGTTTAAGTACAGTAAGGTAAACTTTATACAGGTTGAGTATCCCATATCCATATATTCCGAAATACGGACTTTTTTGAGTGAGAGTGAGATAGTGAAACCTTTGTTTTTTGATGGCTCAATGTATACAAACTTTGTTTAATACACAAAGTTATTAAAAATATTGTATTAAATGACCTTCAGCCTGTGTGTATAAGGTGTATATGAAACATAAATGAATTGTGTGAATATAGACACACTTTGTTTAATGCACAAAGTTATAAAAAAATATTGGCTAAAATGACCTTCTGGCTGTGTGTATAAGGTGTATATGAAACATAAATACATTCTGTGCTTAGATTTAGGTCCCATCGCCATGATATATCATTATGGTATCTAATTATTCCAAAATACAGAAAAATCCCATATCCAAAATACCTCTGGTCCCAAGCATTTTGGATAAGGGAGACTCAACCTGTATTGATGAAGTGACATTGCATGATACAAAGTACTTATACTTATGTTTGTTCTCACCTGCTTTTTGGGACTCAAGACGTAGATCATACTTGCCTACTTTTGAAAAAGCATTTCAGGGAGATTGTGAAAGTGACACCTATCAGCGTGGGCGTGTACTGCTACATCTGAGAGGCGTGTCATGAAAATGACTTGCATCCAAATGTAGATGAACCCCACAGTTAAGATGTGCTTGTTAAAGAAAATACACTGATATTTTTCAGGATTTGTTTGTGTATTTGTGATTTACAAGAGATTCCATATACTGTAAGTGGCTATGAGAAACCTTATTTAACCTGCATATGGCCCTAGGGATCATTGGGGCAGATGTATTAACCTGGAGAAGACATAAGGAAGTGATAAACCAGTGATAAAGCAGTGTTAAGTGCACGGTGATAATGCAGCAGCCTATCAGCTCCTAACTGTTAATTTACATATGGGAGCTGATTGGCTGGTGCCTTTATCACCTTGCATTTATCACTTGTTTATCACTTCCTTATGCCTACTCCAGGTTAATACATCTACCCCATTGTGCCTTATAACTAATGCAGGGAGATGGCACTAATGATCCCATTTGAATATATGTATCTCTAATTCATTCCTTCCTCCCCCCCCCCCCCCCCCCCCCCAAGAATGTAACAGCTACTTAATGAGGTTAAGGCGCAATGAGGGAGATTGCTGGTCTATTCAGGGAGTCAGGGAGATTGCTACTATTTCAGGGAGTCTCTTGCAGAATGCAGGAGGGTAGGCAACTATGACATAGGTGAGATTAAAAATAAAAATGTATCAATACACATATTTTGTTAAGAAAATTCTGTATATAGAATGTCCATTATATGGGATTATTTCTATATCGTTAACTTGTTTTTGGTGTTACAGTTACACTACCTTGCTTTTGTCCACTAGCTGCAACCCATTCACTGTCCATATGATTTAGAGGCTGAAGGTGTGGCGTCATGGTGCCCTGCTTGTTGCTTTCTGATAATCAGGTCCAGTTTCTGGGGGGACATCATTTTCTTCAGGGATCCTTGTCATAAAGATAAATGGAATCAAGGGAAATTAGTGTAATTCCAACACATGTTGATTGGTCATAAAAATGTAAATTATCCGAGTCAATTTATTTTATAAAATGATTTGGAAAGGAGGAATAAAGTAGATTTAGCTAGTATAACTTGATTTTCTAACTTTACTCTTTCTGTAAGCATTATCTGAAGAATTTTATGTGTATTGTAGTTACAAATGAAAAGATTATAAATAGAAAATGTTACATGTGTGTGGGTATGTGCATGTATGTATAGCACATAGGGGCTTTAGCTGCTGATGTAAGAACAGGCTGGGTATGAAATGCCAGTGGCCAGTATGCCGACAAATCCTGGTGAGTGTTCTAATCCTCAAGTGCGCTGGGTGATTTAGGAAGCGCACCAGGTGTCACCAGAGCCGATGACACCTGAAACTTACTGTCAGGATCCATCAGCACTGTGAATGTCAGTATTCCGCTATCGGGATTTTGCCCATTGGGATCCTGACTACAGGTCCACGCTACAGTAAATACATATGGGAACCTGTTTGTGCTCTTTAAGGTTTACTTTATGTCTAGTGCTGTATGATATCTGAATGGTCATGTAATTGGGACAGTAGGCAGATTTATACAATGCTCTGTTTTTGATCTTTTAATGAGAGGGTCAGAATGATACAGCTGTGTGATTTGTCCTGTCTGAGAAAATGAGGCAGAGTGAGAGACAGAACTGTGGTGATTCCTGTCAGTGAGAATACAGGCGACAACTCAGACAGGGCCTCAGGAAGGATGGGGGAGTTGCTCGGGTCCCCTGTCACCTTAAACTGTCCAAAAGAGGAGTCATTGCGTCAAATTAGGGAGAAATACCACACACAGCATGGGCAAAGAGCTCTCATATATGAAGAGGGGAGAATTGCCCATGAAAAGGGAGCATATGCTCAGTTATGGAGAGGAGCAGGAGCCCCACATTATGACACACAAAAGCCCCTAGCACCCAGTAAATTGGGGAGTAATGACAGGCCCAGTAGAGGAGCCCCAAAGTTTGAGTGAAAGTGTAGCAGAGATGTGAAGGTTGAGTAAAAACTGACATATAGGTGGAGATGTATCATACCTTCTAAAGAGTGGAGAAGTTGCCCAATCAGCTTCTATTTTTTTACTGAATGTACTTGATAAATGCAAGCTACAAGCTTATTGGTTGCTAAGGGCAACTTCCTCACTTGTCCACTTCTCCTTCTTTAAAAGATTTGATGCTTTTTCCAGTAAAGAGATGCAGAGCTGTGAATTAAAAAAAGAACAGAAAATATCAGTGAAGCAGACTTACATAAAGCCCTAAAGGAGGAGAAGTAGCTCCAAGTAACAATGTATTGTGTAGTAACTGCACATGCGTTGAGGGCCTTATTCAGTTTGGATCGCAGATTGGCAAAAATCACTTGTTTGCAATTTTCAGTAATCTGTCAGGGGGCATTAATGCGGGGACCTGGTCCAGACAACGCAGGCGTGTCCAGACCATTTGCCGTCAGGGGGCATCAATGCGGGGGTGTGGTCCAGACAACGCAGGCGTGTCCGCACCATTTTCGGGGTGGCTGCATGACGTCACGCAACCGCTGCAATGCTAAAGATGGTGGTGGAGCGCCTGCAATTGAATGGCAATTGAATGCCTGTGCTGGGCAGCCCCCAGCATGCGGTCATCAGAGATGCAATCACTCTGCATCTCTTTTTTTTTTTTTGCCAGAGTCTGCTACTGAACCTGAATGTATTGCTAGGGAATATATTTACTAAAGTGGAGGTTTACAGAAAAGAAGATGTTGTCCATAGCAACTAATAGGATGCTAGCTATATGGAATGATAGATACTAGTAAGATGTATGTTTTTAAATTGCCATAACCTTTAGTGAAGATTTACTTATTTATTTATCCTATTGCAACCAAGTCCTGTGCTGGCTGATTCATTTAATAAAGAAAACATATTTTAGAATGTGTGCTCAACCTATTTTATTTGTACTTCACAGCAACTACGGGGCATCACTGGTGTCTGTGCGAAAAATAAAACTTTGCAGTAAAGCTTTTACTTCCCTAATTGGTCAGTCCTCACGCACCTTCGTATCCGACATTCACTTTTCACATCAATGGCACGTGGTGCTACGCAATTTCCATGTCTGTTATTTGCAGTGGTGTCATTTGTCCAGTCACAATACACCTTCACCACAGCATCATACAAACTGCACTGTTTCAGAAATACAGCCACCCTTGGCCCAAAAGCCGATAATCACCCCTTTTTGCAACTCTGATAAATTGCCCCTATTTACCCATGACAGCAATGAGCAATATGTCTGCAGACGGCCTATCGCACACCTTATATACCCACAAAACCAGCGCACGACACGTGATGTACTTCATGGCCTATGTGCTACCGACATCAAATGTAGGAGGTGGTCATAATAATGTGACTCGACCATGTAGAACCTGTAATTATCCAACACTATATAGTACATCCATTCGATGTCTCCAATTCATCCACATTGGGAGGGGCTGCTAAACTTAGGGTATAGAGGCACTAGTGCTGTTTGTGCTCTAGCTCTTCACCTCTATACCCCACCACCAATAAATGTTCATTTTTAGTTTTTGTACCAATGGAATAGAGCACGTTTCTTTTGGCTGCTCAGGCGGCAAGGTTTTTTTTAAAAAAAAATTATTATTATTTCATTTTATTTCTCAGTAAGAAGTCCTGTTTTCGGTTTAGTAAATAAAAGCATATTTATATATGTGTATATATATATATTTATTTTTTTATTTTTTTTTGCAGGAGAAGATGGGAAACTTGCATGTCGACATTTAGAGGAAACTCTAGGGTGTCTGCCACGAATCTTCGCACCTGGAGCCATGGCAAGCACAGCATTCTGAAGTCCTAAGAAACTACATTTTGCTGCTTTGCAATCAATGAAGGCCTATGGTCTTCCAATTTTTATACAGGCGTTTCAAGATATGAGTGGACTTACAGTATTAATCATTTTCTTTACTGCAGAAAGGTCTGATGGTGCAGACTGCTTATCTGATTGAGAGCTTAACTAAACCAACTTGGATGACCTACCTCTGACAATAGCAATGTCTAGTAGAGCATAAAAGGACACTGAGCAAGAAAAGATGCTCGATGAGTGTTAACACTGTTAAAAGCCCAGAAGTATTATCCCTAATGCTCCATCATTTGGGGAGACAGATAATTATGGAGGAATTTCTATGGAGAATGACTCACAACTGCAACAGATATTTAAGTGTAGATTTTACTAACTCGCATAACACTGCTGTCTCTTATCTGTCAGGATCTGCCGCGCATGTCTGCATTGCATTATTCTTGTAACTTAATTGAGATTATCCCACAGTAAGTGGCCTTTGATATTTTTGTAAAGAAAACCGCTAGTTCATGTTCCTTGGACTATTTTATTTCTTAATTATTGTTTTTAATGTTACATTTGAAATGCAGGGGATCTCTTTCAAATCGCTCTGTTTTGTGTCTCTGCTTGTAAATGGTGGAATTTATATCAATAAATGGCCAATTGTTGTTTTAGATTGAACAAAAAACAAATAAAATATGTGGCCAAACACACGTCACTGCCATTTCAAAATGGAAATTTTGCAATATCTTCATAAGGAAGAAGTTTAACTAAAGCTAGGTACACCCTGTGTACTTTTTTGGGGGACAAACAAATGCTATGACACACTAAAATATATATATATTATACACTGCTCAAAAAAATAAAGGGAACACTTAAACAACACAATATAACTCCAAGTCAATCACACTTCTGTGAAATCAAACTGTCCACTTAGGAAGCAACACTGATTGACAATCAATTTCACATGCTGTTGTGCAAATGGAATAGACAACAGGTGGAAATCATAGGCAATTAGCAAGACACCCCCAATAAAGGAGGAGTTCTGCAGGTGGTGACCACAGACCACTTCTCAGCTCCTATGCTTTCTGGCTGATGTTTTGGTCACTTTTGAAAGCTGGCGGTGCTTTCACTCTAGTGGTAGCATGAGACTGAGTCTACAACCCACACAAGTGGCTCAGGTAGTGCAGCTCATCCAATATGGCACATCAATGCGAGCTGTGGCAAGAAGGTTTGCTGTGTCTGTCAGCGTAGTGTCCAGAGCATGGAGGCGCTACCAGGAGACAGGCCAGTACATCGGGAGACGTGGAGGAGGCCGTATGAGGGCAACAACCCAGCAGCAGGACCGCTACCTCCGCCTTTGTGCAAGGAGGAGCACTGCCAGAGGCCTGCAAAATGACCTCCAGCAAGCCACAAATGTGTATGTGTCTACTCAAACGATCAGAAACAGACTCCATGAGGGTGGTATGAGGGCCCGACGTCCACAGGTGGGGGTTGTGCTTACAGCCCAACACTGTGCAGGACGTTTGGCATTTGGCAGAGAACACCAAGATTGGCAAATTCGCCACTGGCGCCCTGTGCTCTTCACAGATAAAAGCAGGTTCTCACTGAGCACATGTGACAGAGTCTGGAGACGCCAAGGAGAACGTTCTGCTGCCTGCAACATCCTCCAGCATGACCGGTTTGGCAGTGGATCAGTAATGGTGTGAAGTGTGCTCGCCAGAGGTAGCCTGACTGCCATTAGGTACCGAGATGAGATCCTCAGACCCCTTGTGAGAGCATATACTGGTGCAGTTGGCCCTGGGTTCCTCCTAATGCAAGACAATGCTAGACCTCATGTGGCTGGAGTGTGTCAGCAGTTCCTGCAAGACGAAGGCATTGATGCTATGGACTGGCCCGCCCGTTCCCCAGACCTGAATCCAATTGAGCACATCTGGGACATCATGTCTCGCTCCATCCACCAACAATTGCACCACAGACTGTCCAGGAGTTGGTGGATGCTTTAGTCCAGGTCTGGGAGGAGATCCCTCAGGAGACCATCCGCCACCTCATCAGGAGCATGCCCAGGCATTGTAGGGAGGTCATACAGGCACGTGGAGGCCACACACACTACTGAGCCTCATTTTGACTTGTTTTAAGGACATTACATCAAAGTTGGATCAGCCTGTAGTGTGTTTTTCCACTTTAATTTGGAGTGTGACTCCAAATCCAGACCTCCATGGGTTAATAAATGTGATTTCCATTGATAATTTTTGTGTGATTTTGTTGTCAGCACATTCAACTGTGTAAAGCAGAGGTTCTCAAACTTGGTCCTCGTGGGCCCACACAGTGCATGTTTTGCAGGTAACCCAGCAGGTGCACAGGTGTATTAATTACTCACTGACACATTTTAAAAGGTCCACAGGTGGAACTAATTATTTCACTTGTGATTCTGTGAGGAGACCTGCAAAACATGCACTGTGTGGGCCCCCGAGGACCGAGTTTGAGAACCTCTGGTGTAAAGTAAAGAACAAAGTAATTAATAAGAATATTTCATTCATTCAGATCTCGGATGTGTTATTTTAGTGTTCCCTTTATTTTTTTGATATATATATATATATATATATATATATACAGAAAGTTTAGCACTCACCATAGCAAGCTCACTTATCCTCACAACATCAATAAATAAATGATGGGGGTTTAGTTAGTGAATTGGCCAATGCACGGAAGCCTGCATACCGCTCGCCAAGGTACCCCACCTTCATGCAGGTCCTACACTATCACAAAGTCTCAAAAATTAAAACCTGGCAACTGTATCACTCATAATATACTGCACACATGCCCATATATATATATATATATATATATATTTGTCAAACAAAGGTGCAGCACTCTGAACTGAACAAATCACCAATGAGACCAAATCTGCTTGCAGTGCCGCATCTTTGTTAGACATTTACCAATTTGGGGGGGCACCAGTGGCAGATTAAGTTTATATTAGGAGTGCCTATATATATATATATATATATATATAATGGTCCAATGGACTGGCACTCTCTCTAAAGGGCCCCATACACTAGAGCAATAATGCCCGATTTCATCCAAATTTGGGCCGATACATTGGGTGATATCAGCATTTTGGATGTGTTTCCGATCCGATGCACATTCACGCGAGGGTCGGATCAGCTCCCCTAGATCCCTCAGGAGACCATCCGCCACCTCATCAGGAACATGCCCAGGCATTGTAGGGAGGTCATACAGGCACATGGAGGCCACACACACTACTGAGCCTCATTTTGACTTGTTTTAAGGACATTACATCAAAGTTGGATCAGCCTGTAGTGTGTTTTTCCACTTTAATTTGGTGTGTGACTCCAAATCCAGACCTCCATGGGTTAATAAATGTGATTTCCATTGATAATTTTTGTGTGATTTTGTTGTCAGCACATTCAACTGTGTAAAGTAAAGAACAAAGTATTTAATAAGAATATTTCATTCATTCAGATCTAGGATGTGTTATTTTAGTGTTCCCTTTATTTTTTTGAGCTATATATAAATATATATATATATATATAAACAGAAAGTTCAGCACTCACCATAGCAAGCTCACTTATCCTCACAACATCAATAAATAAATGATGGGGGTTTAGTTAGTGAATTGGCCAATGCACGGAAGCCTGCATACCGCTCGCCAAGGTACCCCACCTTCATGCAGGTCCTACACTATCACAAAGTCTCAAAAAATTAAAACCTGGCAACTGTATCACTCATAATATACTGCACACATGCCCACTAGGTTTAATGTGTATCTGCCATGCATCTTATGGCTTTTAAAGGTACACTAGTCACCTGACACTAGCTGATAAATTACTAAGGAGCAGCTGACACAGGTTTAGAACAAGTGAGATTACACAGGGGTGCATGAAAAGGCCTGTGACCATGGTTAATAAGAGTTAACCAAAGATTAACCCCGTAATATGCAAACAAATCTAGAAAACCACAGCACTTGCCACCCCAGAAGCGGGGTGCAATATCTGCACTCACCACTCATAGGGTGGGGTGCATGCAGCCCATGGCCACCAACCCAAATATATACAAACAGAAAGTTCAGCACTCACCATAGCAAGCTCACTTATCCTCACAACATCAATAAATAAATGATGGGGGTTTAGTTAGTGAATTGGCCAATGCACGGAAGCCTGCATACCGCTCGCCAATGTACCCCATCTTCATGCAGGTCCTACACTATCACAAAGTCTCAAAAATTAAAACCTGGCAACTGTATCACTCATAATATACTGCACACATGCCCATATATATATATATATATATTTGTCAAACAAAGGTGCAGCACTCTGAACTGAACAAATCACCAATGAGACCAAATCTGCTTGCAGTGCCGCATCTTTGTTAGACATTTACCAATTTGGGGGGGCACCTGTGGCAGATTAAGTTTATATTAGGAGTGCCTATATATATATATATATATATATATATATATATATATATATATATAAAATGGTCCAATGGACTGGCACTCTCTCTAAAGGGCCCCATACACTAGAGCAATAATGCCCGATTTCATCCAAATTTGGGCCGATACATTGGGTGATATCGGCATTTTGGATGTGTTTCCGATCCGATGCGCATTCCCGCGAGGATCGGATCAGCTCCCCTAGATCGTTAGTGATGCATTCATGATATGTTGGTTCCCGCAGGCTGGGATCGCATACGATATATCACATGCAAAATGTACCAAATCCTATGGAATCATATGGAACCGTTCCCTGGAGAGTTCAAGGGAAATTGCCTCCGACTTCAGCCTCAGACATATCGTTGTAGTGTATGGGGCCCTTACGGCAGGCTCTAATGCCCTCTGGAATAATTCCAATATCTCCCACTACAAACAAGCAGCGGTACTTGGAGGCTTTACACAATCATACTGGTAGGTGCCGCGGTCTGCGGCGCCGCTCGGTCTGCTTCCGAGCGACGCTCACGGCCGCCGCACCTCCCTTCCTGCCCGCCCGGCGCCTAGCAACGCCAGGACGCCGTGCGTACTGTAGCCGCCGGGTCCCTGGCAACGCTAGGACGCCGGGCGTCCACATCCGCTGGGTCCATAGCAACGGGGATGCCATTGGCGGACCGCGTTCCCCGTTGCCAGATAAGAATGATTAGTTGCTCGTGCAGCAGGGCAGCTGCACGGCAACTAGTAATTAGGGTCTGGGGGCTGGTTTTGCTGGCCCTCCTGTCATTGGCCAGCAGGGCCTTTTTATGGGAGCCAGCACACTGCAGCCTCGCCGGTGATAGCTTCCTGTATGCTGTTCCTGCCTTGCAACGTCTGTTCCTGGTCAGCTGTATCTGGTCGATCCTGCTCCCTGCGCTCCTGAGTCCTGGAATTCTGAAGCCGGTCCTGGGAATCCTTCCTGTCCAAGTGAACCTGTTGCAGTCATCTGGGGGTTCTCGCTTGTTGGGGTTCTCTCCCGGTTTCGTGAGTAGCGGCTGCTGCTGCGTGTTGCGGCCTAGGCCGCTTAGTCCTTGTGTTTATTTTGCATTGGTGGTTTTTGCGGAGGTTTCCGCTTTTCACTGTCCTCCCCGGAACTCGGCGGTGCCGTGTGGGGGTGTGGACAGTGGTATCTATTGTTGTTCTTTTCCTTTGGCGGCGTGCCGCACATATATTTTGTTTTAGGGTAGTTAGTAGCCCCTAGCTTCTGTTTGCTTTAGTTAGAGGTCCCCTTGTTATTATCCTGTCTCGGTTCACGCCTTGTCTCACTCTAAGACCTGGGGGCAACGGAGTTGGGCAGACCTAATCCGCCCTTCAAACGCGGCTGCCGTGGGCCCAAGAAACCATAGTCACTCAGGCGTGAATTGACCACACGGGTAAAACAATGGAGGTAGGGTGCTAGGGGCTATTCCCGTACCACCCCCTTATTTCAGCGTCACGTCCTGGTGCTCTGGACTCGCTACACAACATCTCTCTCTAGTTCTGAGCATCAGGAACGTAACACATACGGTATTAAAGTGACATAGCAATGTTCCGAGACACAGCTTCCCCTTTGTCATGGTGATTGTGTTAAGCCTCAGAGTGCAGCTGCTTGTTTGTACTGGGAGATGTATATATTTTATAAAGTGACAGATTTTCTGCCACACGTAATTTACTTATGTACCCCTAAAGGAGGATAAGGTAATAAGGCTAAACCTAGGAAATATGTGTAGATAATTGAGAATGCACACACACTGCACTGTATCGGGACCTGATGTCGTCTTGCAATTTGACTACGATAATCAAAGGAAAGCAGTTGTGGATTGTGTTTTTACCAAAACAATCATGTCTCCACACTACACAACAAAAGCGGCTGATCACCTGATTATTGTCAAATAGGTGCTATAATTGCATAGTGTGCACCTAGCTTTGATGTGATGACAAATTGCTCTTGGGACAACACTATGATCATATTCTTCAATCACTAATCACTTGAAGCTTTTTTTTTGTCAGTAGTATTGACCTAGTTATGTTTCTTTTCTGTTTGATACTGTAGTTACTAATTTGACCATTAATGTAAGAACAAAGCATGTTGTATACTAAGCAAGATCGGCACTACCAATGAGCTTTGACCTTTATTAGCACTCCAGGCTATTTTGTATCCTGATGAAAAAATTTATTAAAGGGCAATTCCATGGTCGCAGACTAACATTCAGAGCACATATTTTTAAATATAATCTTAATAATGTAGTCTTACATTTCAGGGACAAAACTAAATATGATATGAGTTGGTACTCCAAAAGATGTAGTGTAGCATGAAACATAATGCATTGGTTCCAAATTTATAGTGTGTTTTCAGGACCATTAAAGTTTTGGTGGCGGAGTAACACAAAAGACATCAATATTTATAGTGACACAACTTACTCAAAAGTCTGTAAAGTAAGAATTACAATTGAAGCAACTTTTGTTCCATGATACACAGGACATGTAAGAGGTCATGTCAACATGTGCTTTTTTTTATATCATTTAATTAGACTAAATTAGACAGACTAACAAGGAAAGTGGTCGCGGACTAACAAATGAAAATCCATTTCAAATTATGTTGAAACTGAATTTAAATCAGCTTTTCCTTTTCATTTCAACATTAAACAACAAGTCCACCTGCAGAAGTACAGCCACTTCCTCTTCTGTTGCCAGTAGAGCCTGGAAATGCAAATAGAAAACAAGGTTAACCTGCCTTTCTGTTAGCGCAGTGTCATTACTTTCCTTGTTTGTATATTGAGAGCCTGGAAATGGCCTGCATATTTCTTCTTCACAAAACAGTGAAGAATGAACGATGGAAGCTGCTGCTTCAGCATTTGTAACATTTCTTCTAACTGAACATGCAGTTTTTCCTTCACGGTCTCTTCTCCATTGAAAGCAGGGTTACACAGTACTTTCTGAAAGTATATCCTATTCAGCATCAGTTAGAAATCCCTGTAGTTCTGTCCTACAAGCAGTGGTGCAAGTGGGTGGGTACGGCGTACCTGTAAGAATTTAGCCGTGGGTACGCCGTACCCACACCGACGGGCCGCCGCTCCTCGCACCGCCGCTGATGTGAGGGAAGGAGAGCGCAGCCTGTGCCTCTCCTTCCCCTCAGTCTCCGGCGGGTGTCATAGTTTAATTCAGCGCCGATCCGTGAGCCAATCAGAGCTCGCGGTGCGAGCTCTGATTGGCTCACGGATCGGCGCTGAATTAAACTGTGAGACACCCGCCGGAGACTGAGGGGAAGGAGAGGCACAGGCTGCGCTCTCCTTCCCTCACACAGGATGGCAGCGGCCAGCGGCAGCGGTGAGCAGGGAGGGGGGGGGGGGGGCATGTTATACCTGGCTCTGGGGGATCTTGCACTGGGGGGGCATTTCTATCTGGCACTGGGGGATATCTGGCACTGGGGGGGGCATTTCTATCTGGCACTGGGGGATATCTGGCACTGGGGGGCATATATACCTGACACTGGGGGATATCTGGCACTGGGGGGCATATATACCTGGCACTGGGGGATATCTGGCACAGGGGGGCATGTATACCTGGCACTGGGGGATATCTGGCACAGGGGGGCATGTATACCTGGCACTGGGGGATATCTGGCACTGGGGGGGCATGTATACCTGGCACTGGGGGCATATCTGGCACTGTAGGGGCATTTCTGTATCTGGCACGGGGGGCAATGTATATCTGACACAGTGGGAGCATTTGTGTATCTGGCACTGTGGGGCAATGTGTATCTGGCACTGTGGGGCAATGTATATCTGGCACTGTGGGGCAACGTGTATCTGACACTGCGAGGCAATGTATATCTGGCACTCTGGGGGCATTTCTGTATCTGGCACTGTGGGGCAATGTGTATCTGGCACTGTTAGTCAATGTGTATCTGGCACTGTGGGGCAATGTATATCTGGCACTGTGGGCAACGTGTATCTGGCACTATTGGGGTCATACGTGTATCTGCCCCTCCCCCATATGTGTATCACGCCCCCATTTTCATTGGCCACGCCCCATGTGGCATTTGGCCACACCCATTTTTTTGTGCACGCGCCTTTGGCGCGCGCACACAGTACCCGTAAGACATTTTTTCTACTTGCACCACTGCCTACAAGCATTACAGTTTTCTAATGCACAGTGCTTTTCATCACCTTCCTGGCACATGAAGTATTCGTTTATCTTTTGTGGGAAGTTCGGTAAACATACCAACAAAGCTTTTTGAGGCGTTCCATGTCTGCATGGTAGCTGGAGTGTGAAATACTGACAGGCTGAACTTAGGGCTCAAAAACCTTTTTCAATGTTGGATGTTCCTTCTTAAGAAGTTCATAACACTGCATAACAGTCTTCACAAGATATTGACGCTTTATTTCCTTCTTTCCATTTGTTGTTTCCATCATAATGTATCCTTTACTGCCAGGGCAACATTGGTTAGTATCATCTCGCAAGAAGAAATTTACTGCCTCCATTATTTCAAAATCAAGAGAAAGATCATGCTTTCACATTTTTCCTCAGGTGAGGCATGAATATTTAAACTTTTCTTGCAGGCGGTTAATCACTTGTTGGCAGAGATTCCTTTTCTCGAACAACAGCTTTTCCCAGTGCTTGTACACAACTAAATACTGGAGTGCTTCTTGGAGTCTCATGAACCACATTGTTCTCTGCTGCTTTCCTCAAAGTGTGGAGGCTTTGCATAAAAAGTCAACATTTCTCTCGTTCTCTTTTTCTGGCTGCTGGTGACTGACTTGCCAGTGCTGCATCTTCCTAAGTCTGTAATTTTCTCTGATAGCAGCCTTTTTTTCTTCATCTGCTTTGGCACGATAGACACTACTCTTCTCAGCTGAAGTATTTCCCATGTTGTAAAATACTATCTAAAATCAATGCCTTGTTTTGCAAGTGTAATACATTACAATCCTTAAATCCATATAAACATGTAAAATCTTATTATAGGTTATGTTGGATTCATAAAACCTACCATAAAATTTATAAAGTTGTATAATAATACTTATGTTTGTCCACAACCATGTGTTCGTTCGTAACCATCAGTTTTACTGAATGTGCTAACTTTTGAGTTGTTCCAAATGTACCTGATTATTGGCTCACCTAAGTAGTAATAAAATTCTGAGTTCCAAGTTCCTAATCATATTAACTTTCATTAAAATAAAAATAAAAATATTAACTTGATCGCGGACTAACAGTTCGCACCAAGTGTAGTTATAAAAGAAAGTATACATACCTATTTCCAGAGCCGGCCCTAACCAATATGATGCCCTAGGCAAGATTTTGGCTGGTGCCCCCTGGCACCGCTGCTAGTTCTGCAGGAGATGCCTTGCATGAGTCAGCTGGCAGCTCTGCTAACGTCAGGCGCCCTGTGGTTATAAAAATGCATCTTATTTGCATTACTATGTGGCTAGGATGCATAAGCAGCTTCTGCTGATTAAAATGATATGCAGCATGCCTATATTCTTTGTGCGACTGCGGCTGTATCTGCATACGAAATACTACATTACAGTGATTTCCAGGAATACACTGTAATGTAGCATTTTGTATGTAGATAGAGCCACAGTCACACACAGAATATAGGCATGCCGCATATCATTTTAATCAGCAGAAGCTGCTGGTGCCCCTAAGTATGCCAAATGCCCTAGGCATTTGCCTAGTTTGCCTATGCCTAAGGCCGGCACTGCCTATTTCAACTGCAAAAGTCCTAAAACAGCATCCTAGCCGCCTTTACATTGGTAGCCATCTTTGAAATTGCAAAGCATTATGGATTAGCATCTTGTGAGAGAAATATGAATGTGTAAATATACCTGATTATTACATTGAAACAGTCCAAGCGCATGACATTATTAAAATGCTTAGAACATTCATTAAATTATTATTATTATTATTATTATTATTATTATTATTATTATTTGAGTAAAAAGTATTCCATTTTAGGAAGCTGCATTTTTTTGCCTTTCCAAAAATATGTAACACTTCTATATTCAATAAAAATTTTCATGTTACAATTTTGTCCACCTTAATGTGGAAATGCCCTAAAACATTTGAAACAGTAATAACTAAATATGGAACCTGCTTTAATTATTATTGAAAGTTGCCCAGAGTGCCACCCATCCATGAAATGTATTATTCCCCTCACAGCAAGTTTGAGGTAATTTGGAAGGCATCATGATGCTGTTGTTATTTAAGACAGGGAGTGCTGGGCGTTTGCTACATAGATATACTATACGGTGTATCTCTCTCTCTGTGTCTCTCTCTCTCTCACACTCTCTCTCTCTCTCTCTCTCTCTCTATATATATATATATATATATATATATAGAGAGAGAGAGAGGGAGAGAGAGATAGGAATGCGAAAGCCCTCACTCAGTCACTGACTGATCACCAATTCTCTTACTTCCCAATATGTTAGGAAGCTGAAATTTAACTTAGATATTCTGTATTTAGAAAATAGGAAAACTATGTAATTAAAATTTTAATAAACCTCCTCTAAAGGGATGAAAACAGGGTTGATGACGTCATTACTGATGCGTGGTGTGAACAATAGCGCCCAAATGGACAATCGGATCAAAATATGAATTGCACCTCCAGTATGTAGAATTTAATTAACTACAAAAGTGGTCCTGGCACTTTTTACCATATCTCTCACTCACTGACTGACTCATCACTAATTATCTTACTTCCCAATAAGTTAGGAAGCTGAAATTTAACATAGGTATTCTTCAAGTGGAATAAAGGAAAATTATGTAATCAAAATTGTAATAAACCTCCCATAAGGGGATGAAAAGGGGGTTGATATAATGCCGTCATTACCTGTTTGGCCTTTCAAAGCTTCACAGCGAAGCGCGTGTTGGTGTCTCGCTGTGTACCCTCATGTCCTAATTATGTTACTGTAAATTGCAGCCACATTTATGCATATCCATATACACACACATCTGCAGTCCATGAATGGGACTGTTTGCTGACCCACAGACACATTATATGTTACCTAAAGGGTTATACAAACAGCAACTAGATATCCTATAGGAGCCTACAAGAGGATTATTGCTTAAGAAATTCAGCAGCCATAACTTTGTCAACATTAGCACAAGGTAGTGAAGTAGTCCAGACAATGAATGCTGCTCAGGATGTGGGGACAATGGATTGAGCAGGTTCATATAATTGATGCACAGGGATTATACCTGTCTAGAAAACACAATTGGAATCGGCAACTGACAACACTGAGCAAGAACAAGTACATATTGTCCCAGCAATCATAATATTGAGAACCCAGTATCCTAACAGCAAGCCAGAACACACATCTTTATAGCCTCATATTCTGTTGAATAAAAGGAGATTTATGGTAGACTTACCATTGTTAAATGTCTTTCTGCGAGGTACACTGGATTCCACAGGGAATACATTGGGGTGTTATGATGGATTTTGATCCAGGAATCAACAGATTAAAGCTTTAGCTGTCCCAAGATGCATTGGGGCCTCCTCTACAACCCCGCCTCCAGGCACTGTGAGCTCAGTTTCGTTAACCAGTCCAATGTAGGAGCAGGTAAAAGAGAAGGCAGATGTTAGTCACATAGAACCACATTCTCACGACAGGATAAGGGACCAGCGACTAATGCCATACAAACCCATAGAAGCTAGGTGCGTCAGGGCGGGCACCCTGTGGAATCCAGTGTACCTCGCAGAAAGAGATTTAACAAAGGTAAGTCTACCATAAATCTCCTTTTCTGCAGCGGGGTACACTGTGTTCCACAGGGAATACATTGGGGATGTCCCAAAGCAGTTCCTCAAGGAAGGGGATGCACCTTAGCGGGTATGAGAACCCAGCGTCCAAAGGCAGCATTCTGGAAAGCGGAAGTATCAAAGGCATAGAACCTAATGAATGTGTTCACTGAGAACCACGTAGCCCCCTTGCACAAATATTCTGCGGACGCGTCACGGTGGGCCGACCAAGAACGTCCAACAGACCGAGTAGAATGGGCTTTAATAGGAGCAGGAGCTGGAGGTCCAGCCTGTGCATAAACTTGTGCAATCACCATTCTAATCCATTTGGCCAAGGTTTGCTTAGTCGCAGACCAGGTACGTTTGTGAAAACCAAAAAGTACAAAAAGGGAATCTGACCTCCTAATAGAGACAGTCCTCTCCACGTATATATGGAGAAGCCCGTACCACATCCAAAGACCACTATTTGTAGGACAAACCAGAAGAGATGAAGGCCAGAACCACAATCTCTTGGTTAAGGTGAAAGGATAACACCACTGTACGCAAATAACCAGGGCGAGTTCTAAGAACTGCACAGTCACGGTGAAATATCAGAAAGGGTGGCCGACAGGACAAAGCGCCTAGGTCTGACACTCTCCTAGCAGAGGTAATAGCCAGTAGGAACAGGACCTTGACCGTGAGCCATTTAAAGTCCAATGACTCAAGAGGTTCAAATGGAGACTCTTGCAGGGCATTCAGAACCACAGACAGATCCCACCCTGAGTGAAAGTATGAACATCAGGAATAGATGCAATTTTTCTCTGAAACCATACCAACAAGGCAGGGATATGAACCTTGTTGCTGAAAAGCCAAAAGTCTGGAAGTACTGAATTTGTAAGTCTTGTAATTCTTAGCAGCACACCAGGTGAAGTAAGAATCCCACACCCTATAATAAATCCGTGCAGAAGCCGGTTTGTGGACCTTCAGCATAGTTTGTATAACCACCTTGAGAATCCTTTGGCCCTCAGGAGTGAAGCTTCAAGAGCCATACCATCAAAGCCAGTCTGGTCAGGTCCGGGTAGACACAAGGGCCTGATCGAGGTGGTCTGGGCATTGAGGAAGTAGAAGAGGACGTTCTATCGATAGACCCTGCCGGTCTGCGAACCAATGCCATCTGGACCATGCTGGAGCAACTAGAAGTAATATTCCTCCTACTTGTTTAAACTTCCGTATTACCCTGGGCAGGAGTGACACTGGAGGGAACACGTAGGACAGCCGAAAGTTCCATAAAATTACCAGTGCATCCACGAACGCTGCTTGAGGATCCCTTGTTCTTGATCCGAAGACTGGAACTTTGTGATTGTGTCTGGCCCCACAGGAGTTGAAAGACTTCCTGAGGAAGACTCAACTCTCCGGGATGCACGTCCTGATGACAGAGGAAATCACCTTCCCAGTTGAGGACTCCCAGAATGAACACTGCCGATATTGCCGGCAGAACGCCCAACAAAGGATTTTTGACACTACCATCATTGTCATGTGACTTCGAGTGCCACCTTGACGGTTTATGTATGCCACTGTGGTGGCGTTGTCTGACCATACTTGAACAGGCCTGTTCTGTATCAGAAGCAGGGTGAGAGACAAAGCATTGAACACTGCCCGCAATTCCAGAATGTTTATCGGGAGGAGTGATTCCTCCATTGTCCGCCGACCCTGGAAAGTGTATTGCTCCAACACCACGCCCCAACCCCTCAGACTGGCATCCATAGTCAGCAGGACCCAGTTGGGGATTGAGAAGGGACGGCCCCTGCTCAACTGCTGGTCCTGTAGCCACTAGGTCAGCGACAGACGAACCTCCGGAATCCAGGAGATCATGTGAGATCTGATCCGATGAGGCAGGCCATCCCACTTGGAAAGGATTAACCTCTGTAGAGGGTGGGAATAGAATTGAGCGTACTCTACCATGTCGAAAGCCGACACCATGAGGCCAAGTATGTGCATCGCCGAGTGTATCGACACTCTCGGGTGAGATAGGAAGTATCTGATTCTGTCCTGAAGTTTAAGGACCTTCTCTGGAGACAGAAACAGCCATTGACTGTGTGTGTCCGGTAGTGCTCGCAGGTGCACCATGCTCCGAGCAGGGACCAGCGAGGACTTCTTCCAGTTGAAGAGAAACCCGTGGGCTTGTAGGAAGTTTACCGTCAGTTGTAGATGACTGAGGAGCACATCGTGGGAGTTTGTCGGAATCAGCAAATCGTCCAGATACGGCAGGATCCTGACTCCCTGGCAATGGAGATGAGCCGGCCATAACCTTGGTGAAGATCCGAGGGACCATGGCCTGTCCAAATGGCAGAGCCTGGAATTGATAGTGAAGGTTTTCAATAGCAAACTGCAGATATTGCTGATGCTATATGGCAATAGGCATATGAAGGTAAGCATCTTGTATATCCAGGGATAGCATATAGCCTCCGCGTTCCGTGGCCAGTACAATTGAGCGCAGTGTTTCCATACGGAACTTGGACACTCTGACAAACTTATTCAGTGATTTGAGGTTGAGAATAGGCTGAAAAGACCCATCAGGTTTCGGGACTAGAAACAGGGTCGAGTAGTATCCTCTGTCACTCTGGGACAGACGTACTGGCATTACCACTCCTGTATCCAGGAGGGAATGCACAAACATCTGTAGAGCTTGCACCTTCAACGGATCTGAAGGGATAACCACTGTGCAGAACTGGCAAGGGGGACATCTCTTGAAAGAGACTGCGTACCCGTGAGAGAAAAATTCTTGCACCCATGCATCTGAAGTGGTCATTAACCATACCTGGATGAATCATAGAAGTCGGCCCCCAACCATGGGATCCCCCAGGAGGAGGCCTGTCCCGTCATGCAGCAGACTTGTCATGAGAAGCAGGCTGCCGAGCAGCCCAGGATAGTTGGGTTTAGTGGTTGTTGGGAGCACGAGACAATCTTGTGTATGCCTGACCTTCGCTTTCCCTTAAGGCCGAAAACAGGGAAAAGTGGTACCTTATGCCTTCTGTGCAGAAGGTGTAGCATTTGGGAGAAAGACAGTCATAGTAGCCGCCGATTCAGACCCAATTTTTAATTAGGTCTTCCCCAAATAAGATGTCCCCAGTAAATAATATTTTAATTACCTACCGGTAAATCCTTTTCTTGCAGTCCGTAGAGGATGCTGGGGTCCATATTAGTACCATGGGATATAGACAAGACCACTAGGAGCCACAGGCACTTTAAGAGTTAGAGTGTGTGCTGGCTCCTCTCTCTATGCCCCTCCTACCAGACTCACTCTAGAAACTGTACCCGAGAAGACGGACATCTTCGAGAGAAGGATTTTACACAGATAGTGGTGAGATTCACACCAGCTCACACAACAAGGCAAACCAAGCTAACTAGCTTGAAACTCGGCAACAGCTGAAACATTACTAAGTAACAAGGCAGTACTTAACTAAGAACAAAGTCGTACTGAACTATATAACCACTGCAGGATAACGAAGTGCTGGGCGGGCGCCCAGCATCCTCTACAGACTACGAGAAAAGGATTTACCGGTAGGTGATTAAAATCCTATTTTCTCTTACGTCCTAGAGGATGCTGTGGTCCACATTAGTACCATGGGAATGTACCAAACCTCCCACAATGGGAAGGAGAGTGTAGAGGCTCCTGCAGAACTGATTGACCAAACTTTAGGTCCTCAGCGGCCAAAGTATCGAACTTATAGAACTTAGCAAACATGTTCGACCCTGACCAAGTAGCCACTCGGCAAAGTTGCAAAGCCGAGACACCCCGGGCAGCTGCCCAGGAAGAACACACCTTACGAGTAGAGTGGGCCTTAACGGATAGGGACACGGCAAGCCTGCCGTAGAAAACACATGCTGGATAGTGAACCTGATCCAGCGAGAGATCTTCTGCTTAGGAGCAGGAGACACAAAGTTCTTGGGATCATACAGGACAAACAGTCCGATTTTTCTGTGATGAGCAGTCCTTTTCACATAGATCTTCAGAGCCCTTCAGACATCCAAGGACTTTGAAGTAATTGAGGAGTCAGTAGCAACTGGCACCACAATAGGTTGGTTGATATGAAAAGCCGACACAACCTTAGGAAGAAACGTCTGACGGGTCCGGAGCTCAGCTCTATCTTCTTGGAAGATCAAGTAGGGGCTTTTACAAGACAAAGCCCCCAACTCCGACACACGTCTCGCAGAAGCTAAGGCCAACGAAGTGACAGCCTTCCATGTGAGAAACTTGACCTCAACCTCCTGTAGAGGCTCGAACCAATCTGATTGGAGGAACTGTAACACCACATTAAGATCACAGGGTGTCATAGGCGGCACAAAGGGAGGCTGGATGTGCAGAACCCCTTTCAAGAAAGTCTGAACCTCAGGGAGGGAAGCCAGTTGTTTCTGGAAGAAAATGGATAGGGCCAAAATCTGGACCTTTACCAATCCCAACCTCAGGCCCATATCCACACCTGCTTGCAGCAAGAGGAGAAACCGTCCTAGTTGAAACTCCACCGTAGGAAACTTCTTGGACTTACACCAAGATACATACTTTTTCCAAATGCAATGGTAATGTTTAGACGTTACTCCTTTCCTAGCCTGTATCAGGGTAGGAATAACCTTGTTCGGAATGCCCTTCCGAGCTAATATCTGGCATTCAACTTCCATGCCATCAAACGTAGCCGCGGTAAGTCTTGATAAGCGAACAGCCCCTCAGTAGGTCCTCCCGAAGAGGAAGAGGCCTCGGATCGTCCAGCAGAAGACCCAGAAGATCTGCGTACCAAGCCCTTCTTGACCAGTCCAGAGCAAACTCTTGTTCTCCTTATGAGTTTTAGAACTCTTGGAATGAGTGGAAGTGGAGGAAATGCGTAAACCAACTGGAACACCCACGGAGAAACTAAGGCGTCCACTGCCACGGCTTGCGGGTCCCTTGACCTGGAACAATACCTCCGAAGCTTCTCGTTGAGACGGGAGGCCATCATGTCCATTTGGGGTACTCCCCAAAGATCTGTCACCTTCTTGAACACCTGGATGGAGGCCCCACTCTCCTGGATGGAGATCGTGTCTGCTGAGGAAGTCCGCTTCCCAGTTGTCTACTCCCGGAATGAAGATTGCTGACAGGTCATTGTGTGTTTTTCAGCCCAGAGGATGATTCTTGTTACCTCTGACATCACAGCTCTACTCTTCGTTCCGCCCTGTCGGTTTATGTAAGCCACCGTTACATTGTCCGACTGCACTTGAATGGCTCGATCTCGCAAAAGATGAGCCGCTTGGAGAAGACCATTGTAGATGGCTCTAAGTTCCAGAATGTTTATTGGAAGACTGGATTGCAGGCTTGACCCCCTTCCTTGGAAGGTTTCCCCCTGAGTGACTGCGCCCCAGCCTCGGAGACTTGCATCCGTGGTTAGAAGGGACCAGTCCTGAATCCCGAACCTGCGGCCCTCCAGAAGGTGAGGAATTTGCAGCCACCAGAGGAGTGAGATCCTGGCTTTCGGTGACAGCCATATTCTCTGGTGAATGTGTAGATGATATCCCGATAACTTGTCCAGGAGATCCAGTTGGAAGGACCGAGCATGAAACCTTCCGTACTGTAGAGCCTCGTAAGAAGCAACCATCTTCCCCAGAAGGCGAATGCACTGATGAACCGATACCCGGGCTGGCTTAAGGATGTCTCGGATCATTGTTTGAATCACCAATGCTTTCTCCTCTAGCAGAAACACCCTCTGCACTTCCGTGCTGAGGATCATTCCCAGAAAAGACAATTTCCTTGTTGGCTCCAAATGTGATTTTGGAAGGTTCAGGATCCAACCATGTTCCCTGAGCAGATGAGTCGTGAGAACAATGGACTGCAACAGCGTCTCCCTGAACGATGCCTTTATCAGCAGATCATCCAGATATGGATCTATGTTCACCCCCTGTCTGCGGAGGAGAACCATCATCTCTGCCATCACCTTGGTGAACACTTTCGGTGCTGTGGAGAGGCCGAATGGCGCCTGAAATTGAAAGTGACTGTCTAAGAGTGCAAAACTGAGAGAAGCCTGGTTTGGCAGCCAAATCGGGATGTGGAGGTACGCATCCTTGATATCCAGGGATACCAGAAATTGTCCCTCCTCCAGACCTGAGATCACTGCCCTGAGAGACTCCATTTTGAATTTAAAGACCTTTAGGTAAGGGTTCAGCGATTTTAAGTTTAAAATCGGTCTGACCGAACCATACGGTTTTGGTACCACAAAAAGGTTTGAATAATAACCCTTGTTTTGCATATGAGGTGGAACTGGAATAATGACCTGTGACTTTTCCTATTTTAGGATGGCTTCCTGTAGGTTAGCCCTGTTTGTTAGCAAGGCTGGGAAGCCTGATTTGAAGAATCGGTGAGGCGGGAGTTCTTGAAACTCCAGTCTGTACCCCTCGGACACAATATCCTGTACCCAGGGATCCACGCCGGATGACACCCAGACGTGTCTGAAACGTCTGAGTCTCGCACCCACCAAACTGCCTTCCAGGCCGTGCGGTCCACCGTCATGCTGAGGATTTTGAGGAACCAGAAGCAGGTTTCTGGTCCTGGGAGCCTGTGGGAGCAGGCTTTTTGGATTTTGCACGACCCCCTCTAAAGAAGGTGGTAGGAGGCTTGGACTTTTTTGCCCTAGCGGTCCGAAAGGACTGCGATGTAACTGAAGAAAATGATTTCTGCGTAGGAGGCGTAGCAGAGGGAAGGAAAGGTGACTTACCTGCGGTTGCCGTGGAAATCCACGCATCCAATGTTTCCCAAAATAGAGCCTGACCTGTGTAGGGTAGGCTCTCCACACTTCTCCTGGATTCCGCATCTGCAGACCATTGGCATAGCCAGAGTCCCCTGCGAGCTGATACCAACATGGAAGATATCCGCGCAGTCAGCGTACCCAGGTCCTTCATGGATTCCACCAAGAACCCCGCAGAATCCTGTATGTTACGTAGAAACAATTAAATATCACTTCTATCCATTGTATCCAAAGCCTCTAGTAATGTGCCTGACCACTTTACTATGGCTTTAGAAATCCATGCACAGGCAATAGTGGGTGTTAACGCCACTCCTGAAGCAGTGTAAATGGATTTGAGCGTAGTGTCAATCTTACGATCAGCCGTTTCTTTTAAAGCGGTAGATCCAGGGACAGGTAAAACCACTTCTTTTGACAGTCTGGAGACAGATGCGTCAACAATGTGTGGGTTTTCCCATTTTTTCCTATTCTCCTCAAGGAAGGGAAAAGCAACCAGAACCCTTTTTCGAACCTGGAGTTTTTTCTCCATGTTTTCCCAGTATTTTTCAATATAACGTTTCATTCTTTAGACGCAGGGAAGGTTAGCGAGGCTTTCTTATTGTCAGTGAAGTAAGCCTCCTCAACCTGCTCAGGTGGTGTGTCAGTAATGTTTCACATCTCTAATGGCCTCAATCATGAGCTGCACCCCCTTTGCAAGGGATGCCGCCCCCCTTAACACATCCCCATCACCGTCTGCAGTAATGGAATCTGTATCCGTGTCATCTTGCATAATTTGGGCAAGAGCATGTTTCTGTGGGAACATGCTATAGGATTTTGCAGGAATAGGAACAGAACCTGACCAAACTGCCATAGATTTCTTTAACACTTGAGTTTGTCTCAGTATTTACTACCCTAGTAGAGATCTGAGAGATCATCACTTTAATAGAGGTAAACCACTCAGACTCAATAACAGGGTAATGAGAGAAGGCATTACATTCCTGAGTACATGGAATGGACTCCTCCTGAGAGAAAACATCCTCTGCAGCATATGACACTGAGTCCCTAGACATGGCTATGGAAGATAACAAACACCCCTACACACACAGGGAAAGGTCAGACAGTTTCCCCCCAAGTATGCCACAGAGAGACACAGAGATTGGAGCCAACCCACACACATCCCTTTCTGAGGTAGAAATAACACAACTATCAGTGCTATCTATGTACCTTAATAGACTACACAGACTTTACACAGCCTCACCCCCCCACCCCCACCCCCGTCTTCAACCCCCTGGTACCGCACAGGATAGCTGGAGTTGCTTGGAGGTACAGCTCTCCCTTTCAGCATCTCTGTATCAGTATCTGCAGGTGGGAAAATGGCACTGAATCTGAGGAGAAGCTCCGCCACCTGAACATGGCACTGCTTCCCTCTCTTCAGTTGTTTTATACTGGCCTGAGGTTAGTGCTGGCAGCGTTACCGAGGTCCCTGACAGACTTGTAGACCAGTGTAGGGTAGCAGCGCTGGCTCAGGGCACCCCTCACAGTGCCGTACTATGTACCGCTGAGCCTCTGGAGCACAGTTAATACTGCGCTCCCACCTTGTTGCCACCATCTTCACACCGGCTCCCCGCTTGTCAGGGGGGCTGGTGACTCACTCACAACCGGAATCTTCTGGCTCTGTAAGGGGGTGGCGGCATGCTACAGGAGTTAGCAGTTGCCTGGGGTGGCTAGCGATCATCATCCTCAGGAGCTAATGTCCTGTCAGCAGTGATAGTGTCTCAGACCCCTCAGGGTGGACACTACTCCCCCCCCCCCCTCCTCCCCCTTAGTCCCTTGAAGCAGGGAGGCTGTTGCCAGCAGCCTCCCTGTGCCTATACTAACTCTTAGAAAATAATAAAACTAAAGAAGCTCTAGGAGCTCCCCTAGCTGTGACCGGCTCCTCTGGGCACATTTTCTAAACTGAGTCTGGTAGGAGGGGCATAGAGGGAGGAGCCAGCCCACACTCTCAAACTCTTAAAGTGCCAGTGGCTCCTAGTGGACCCGTCTATACCCCATGGTACTAATATGGACCCCAGCATCCTCTAGGATGTAAGAGAAAAAGGGAATGCCTCCAAGGACTTTTGCAGTCCAGATCCACCTTCCTTGACCTCAACCACAGAATACGGCGAGTAAGGACAGATGTATTCGACGCCTTGGCAGCCAACACACCCACCTCAGGGGACACCTCCTGGTGTAGAAAAAAGGTGGCAGTGGTATTGTGAGACAGAGAATGTCTGGCATTGTCAGATATATCCTCGGGCAGCCCTTCCTCTAATGCCTGATCCAGTCATAAATCTATTTTGTGTTAAGTATTATTAACTTTCAGGAAAATAGCAATACCTTAAATACACACATGTTCAGGCTGCTGCAAACACTAATAGTGTGTCAGTGAAACCTCTATGAATTGCGTACACATTGCATAAGCACACCGTCATGCTGTAAGCACATAATACATACACTTGCGATCTATACACTTTAACCCCTAACAGGAAAGGAAATGCGACACCAATTGTATATGCAATGTTGCAGGTCCAACCCAGCAACAATTATTTACTTAAAAGGGGGTTACAACAGAAATACAATAATACAAGAGAAGAAGCTAGAACCAACGTTTGTTCGCCTGCGCAACCCGGTTCCGGTCCACAGTCAATCTGAATAGATGACCTTCAGAGAGAGAGACTGAGGCCAGCCAGGAGGCTTAGTTTTATACAATGGTCCAAAGCATGAAACAAAGGAAACTGTAATCTCTTCCTCCATAGGTTAAAGGGCTGGTCATTTACAGTACATAGGTCCGTTTGAATAGTTGGGCGATGCCTGGTTCCAGAGCCGGCCATAGAAAAACTAGGCAATTGCCTAGGGCATTTGATATGCCTAGGGCCATCAGCAGCTTCTGTTGATTAAAATGATATGCAGCATGCCTATATTCTGTGTGTAGAATTTCATCTACAGATACAGCCACAGTCTCAAACAGTATATACTGTAGGCATGCTGCATATGATTTTAATCAGCAGAAGCTGCTTGTGCATCCTAGCGACATAGCAATGCAAATAAGATGCATTTTAATTTTTTAAAAAAGGTGCCCGACGTTAGCATTGAGGAAAGATTTATGAGGACATATCTCTATCCAAGCAGAGGTCACAGTGTTAGTGGCAGTGTGAGTGCTGTGTGCATGTGAGTGGGTTGGTTGTGCAGTAGTGTTCGGAATATGTGTAAGGAGCATCATGTGTGTCATGTAAAAATGCATTAATAATGGGCAACATATGTGTAAGGGGCACTATGTGTGTCATTATGTGTGTAAGGGCATTAATAATGTGTGGCATATGTGTAACAGGGTACTATTGTATGTGTGTCATTATGTGTATAGGGGCACTAATAATGTGCAGCAAATGTGTAGGGGGAACTGTGTGTGTCATTATGGGTATAAGGGCATTAATAATGTGCAGCATATGTGTAAGGGACATTATGTGTAAAAGGGCATTAATAAAGGTTGTCATAATGTGTAAGACGCATTATGTTTGTAAGGATATTAATAAAGTGTCTCATGTGTAAGGGGCATTACTGTGTGGAATTATGTGAATAAATGCATTACTAATGTGTGGCATTACGTGTATAAGGTGCTCTACTATGTGGCGTTGCGTATAGAAAGGGTCGTCTAATGTGAATAAAGAGCAATAGGGTGTGTTGTAATGTGAATAAGGAGCAATTCAGTGTGATGTAATGTGAATAAGGGGAGCTACTGTGAGGAGTAACGTTTATAATGTAAAGTGATACTACTGTGGGAAGTAATGTGAATTATGGACACTATTGCATGATCAAATGTGAATAAAATTGCAGTACTGTGTGGCGTAATTTGAATTGGTGGTACTATTGTGTGGCCATGCCCCTTCCCAGCAATAACACACCCCTTTTTGGGCTGTGCGCCAAATGTGCGAATTGTTCCTATTTAAAATATAGGGGGTTCAAACACCAAAATAAGGACTGTTATGGGTGAAGGGGGATGGTGCTGGGAAAGAGGTGCAAGGTCAGAGGCGGAACCAGCGGTGGTGCTAGGGGGCACCAGCCAAAATCTTGCCTAGGGCATCATATTGGTTAGGGCCGGCTCTGGCTAGCTGTGTCTAGATGCTCACTCCCACAGCACGCCGTCACCCCCCTCACAGAGCCAGAAGTCAGAAGACAGGTGAGTATGAGAAGAATTATCTTCAATCAAGTAAGTGATGGCTGAGGTGCGGCGCGGCTGGCGGGAGCGCAGTGCGCCATTGCTGCCCACACACACAGGCACTGCAGGGTGCAGGGCGCAGGGCGGGTGCCCTGGACAGCAAGAAAAATACCTCAAACTGGCTAAAAGGGGGCATAAGATGCCGCTGGCACAGCCCTACCCCCGCCAGTATAAATAATAAGTCAATATACTGAGTGTTAGGATGCGCCATTGTGGGGGCGGAGCTTCTTCCTCAGGCAGCCAGCACACTACTCAGCGCCATTTTCTCTCTCTCCTCTGTCTGGCCTGGACCCCAGGTGTGTTGCAAATAGTATACCAGGGGTACAAACTAGAGTTTCAAGACGTTCCCCCATGCCGATTTTTCAAATCGACCTTGCCAGCTTCTCCGCCAGAGAGAGAAGCAGTAACAGTGGCAATCCAAACATTATGTCAAGACCAGGTCATAGTCCTGGTACCGTTGTCACAACAAGGGCGGGGTTTTTATTCAAGCCTCTTTTTTGTTCCGAAGCCGGACGGCTCGGTCAGACCGATCCTAAATCTAAAAGATATGAATTTCTTCCTGAAAAGGTTCAAGTTCAAGATGGAATCACTTCGGGCGGTGATTGCCATTCTGGAGGAGGGGGACTACTTGGTGTCGGTGGACATAAAGGATGCTTACCTGAATGTTCGCATTTATCCTCCTCACCAGGCTTATCTGAGATTCGCGATTCAGGATTGCCATTACCAATTCCAGACGTTACCTTTCGGTCTCTCCACGGCGCCGAGGGTATTCACCAAGGTGATGGCGGAGATGATGGTCCTCCGTCAGAAAGGAGTCAATATAATCCCTTATCTGGACAACCTCCTGATAAAGGCGAGATCCAGGGAGCAGTTATTTCAAAACATATCCCTCTCCCTGTCAATACTCCAACAACACGGGTGGATCATAAATTACCCAAAGTCACAGTTGGAACCGACGACAAGGTTGTCTTTCCTCAGGATGTTTCTGGACACAGAAGTTCAGAGAGTATTTCTTTCCCTGGAAAAGGCTCTGGAAATCCAGAAAATGGTAAAACAGATATTGAAACCATCAAGTGTGTCGATCCATCAGTGCATTCGGTTGTTGGGGAAGATGGTGGCGGCCTACGAGGCCATACAGTTTGGCAGGTTCCATGCCAGAGTATTCCAGTGGGACCTGTTGGACAAGTGGTCGGGTCACACATGCACAGAAAGATAATCCTGTCGTCAAAAACCAGGATTTCGCTCCTGTGGTGGTTGCACAGTTCTCACCTGCTAGAGGGACGCAGGCAGGGGTGTATCTTCCTATTGGCCAGGATGGCACTCGCCAGGGGCGCCAGCCGAAGAGGGGCGCCATCCAGAGGTGCCACCAGTGGGCAGTAGGTAGATTCCCTTTTAGAGGCAGCAGCTATCCCCCCCCACCCCGTGTAGTTCCTCACCAGCATGGATGCCCAGTAACGATCACAGCATGCAGCAGCGGCTGCTGGGAGGTATAGTTTATGTAGTTTCTTGTCTGTATTGTGGTGTGGTGCTGGACCCCGGCGCCAATTACAGTGGCTGCTGCTGCTGCATTTTTTTTTTTTTTTTTAAAGTTAGAATTTTTATTGAGGTTGATCAGTAATCATAACATTAACAAGAACAAACTTGTGCAGGGTAAGGATATTGAACAAGAAAACAAACATTTTACATACCAAATCAGAACAATAGAGATATTTCCATGAAATTATAGGCCAACAGGTACTAGTAACATGCACCCTGCATAACTCTAACCGCGTATCTGACCTTTCTCATTTTATTTTACCGATATAGTATAAAATTTATACCAAATCAGAGTGTAATCTTGTGAAGAGTAAAAGTAAGAAAGAAAAAGAAAAGGAAGGAGGAGAAGAAGCTAGAGAATGTATCGTAATAAAAGGGGAACATTGGGGAAGTTACAAATAAGGAGACAAGAGAATAGGAACAGTCCACTGTTTTAGTAATAGAGGGGGAGACAACAGAGGTGATAGAGGTATTAGCAAAGTTAGCAGTATTAGCAGTATCAACATAGTCCGGGTATCAATAAAGACCAAGCGAGGTACCAAGGAGACCAGATGTTGTGGAACTGGGCCACAGTGTTATTCCTCAGGCTTGTAATATATTCCATACTGGCGATATAATTAATTTTGGACATCAGTAATGCCTTGGAGGGAGGTTTATGGTCTTTCCAGCATTTAGCGATCAGAGATTTAGCCGCTATGCAAAGTAGCATGATAAGCTTGTCTTGGGTTTTGGGTAGCAATGGTATGGGAGCATGCAGTAGGGCAGTTTCAGGGGAGAGGTCTAGATTATGTCCGCATGTTTGAGCAATAAGTGCTCCTACCATTTTCCAAAAAGGGCGAATAGAGGGGCACGTCCACCATATGTGGAAAAAGGTGCCCTCCTCTCCACAGAGTCTCCAACACAGATTTGATGTTGTAGGGTAAATGGAATGAAGTCTGGAGGGAACTAAGTACCACCTGGTATAGACCTTATAGCATGTTTCCTTGAGTGCCACACTAATGGAGGCTTTAGCGATGCGCATTCTGATTTCTTCCCATTGATCATCTTCCAACGGATGGGAGAGATCTGATTCCCAGGCTAGTTCATGGGGTTCACGGGCAGGGGGATCTGGGGTCAGAATAGAGTTGTATATTGATGAGATATTCCCCTTTTTGCCAATTGAAAGTAAACACATATGGTCAAAGGAGGTGGGTGGTTTCAAAGGTGTAGTTTTAAGCTGAGATTTGAGAAAGCTAAGAATATGGATGTAATGGTAATGACACGAGGATGGCAAACCAAGGCGTTCCTGAAAATCCCCAAAAGAGGTCGGTGCTGAGTGGCCTTTAATATGAATAAATCTCGTGATACCCTGAGATTGCCATGGGGCTGCTATTTTTCGCTCGCAGCCTGGGGGAAAGGCAGGGTGTCCCCAGATAGGTGTTAAAGGTGAGGGGTATGAGGATAAATTGTAGGTGCTGCGGAGTTTGTCCCATAATCCAAGGGTAAATTTAATCGTGGGGATTGAATAGGCCGAGGCTGGTCTGCAGGACTTGGGGAGCCATAGAAGAGAGTCGAGGGGGACGCCCTGATATATTGAATTCTCAATATCGACCCATTTTCTGTTCCCTTGAGGGGAATGCCAGGATACCATGTGATTAAGGTGACAGGAATTGAAATAAGCTTGAAGGTTAGGATATCCCAATCCGCCTAAGGTAGCACTCTTAGTCAACAGTGTTCGTCTTAATCGAGACTTACGATGAGCCCAGATAAATTTGTTGCACAGTGATTGCAATGAGGTCAGAGTCACTCGGGGCACCATTATCGGAATGGTCTGAAATAGGTAAAGAATGCGGGGAAGGAAATTCATTTTCAGGGCGTTAATCCGTCCAATCCATGAAATGAATAATCTGTCCCATCTATCCAGGTCTTGGGTGAGAGTTTTAATCATAGGAACAAAATTAGTCTGGTAGAGGCTGGTGTAGGATTTAGTAATGAATATGCCGAGGTATTTGATAGCCGAGGGTCTCCAAAGAAAAGGGAAGGAGGAGGTTAGAATCAAGTGGGTCTGGGGTGGGATATTAAATGCAAGGGCCTCTGATTTGGTGTGGTTTATTTTGTAACCCGAGAGGGAACCGTATAGTAGTAATTATTTTTGTAGATTAGGAAGAGAGATCAAAGGGTTAGATAAGGTCAAGAGCACGTCATCCGCAAATAAAGATATTTTGTATGAGCTCTGCCCCACTGTAATCCCCCCAATGTCCGTATTAAGTCTAATACGGGCCGCAAGAGGTTCGATGCATAGAGCAAAAAGTAGGGGCGAAAGAGGGCAGCCCTGGCGAGTACCATTCTTCAAACTAAATCGAGGTGAGCTCAATCCATTGGTCAGGACCATAGATGAGGGGTTGGAGTAGAGGGCCTCTATTGCAGTGATGAAATTACCATGGAGGCCAAATGTAGATAAAGTGGAAAACAAAAAGGGCCAGGAAATGCGATCAAATGCCTTTTCGGCGTCTAGCGCCAAGGCAATCGCTGGTGTTTTCGCCAAGTTTATTTGGTGAATCAAATTAATAGTGCGTCTGGTGTTGTCCGAGGCCTGGCGGCCAGGGATAAATCCCACTTGGTCAGGATCTATTAATGATGGCAACACAGCGTTCAGACGAGTTGCTAGTATTTTGGCAAAAAGTTTGAGATCAGTATTTATCAAAGATATGGGTCTGTAATTTGTGCAATGCGAGGGATCTTTTCCGGGCTTCGGGATTACAATAATGCGGGACGTCGTGGAGTCAGTATGGAAGGGTGTGCCCCGTAATATTTTATTAAACAGGGAGATCATATGAGGGATGAGTTAAGGGGCGAAGGTTTTGTAATACACCATCGGATAGCCATCCGGACCAGGTGCTTTTGAAGGTTTCTGGGTTTTCAGAGCCGCATCAATTTCCTCAGCAGAAATATCAGCATTGAGAGTAGAGTTAGTTTCCTCGTCTATATGAGGAAGAGCGCATGAATCTAGATATTGTTGTGCCTGGTTGGCTTGTGCTAAGGGGTCGGACGGGGGATCAAGGTTGTAGAGTGTCCTATAGTAGTCAAAGAAGATATTATTAATTTTTTTGGGGTCGTAGGTAATGTTACCTGAAGGTTGTCTAATAATATGGATGCATTGGTTAGCTTTTTTGGCACGTAATTGGTTAGCTAATAAAGTATGTGCCTTGTTACTTTTATCGTAAAATGATTGATTGGCCCATCGAAGCGAGCGCTCAATATTCTCTGCCAAGAGGGATTGTAGTTCATCTTGTGCTTTAGAAAGTTTGGCTAGAGTTTTTTTAGAGCGTGTGCGTTTATGTTCCTGATCCAATGTTGCAATATTATCCGTTAACAGGGCAATTTGGTTTTCTCGGGTTCTCTTACGGCGGGATGCAAATTGGATAATGGATCCCCTGATAACCGCCTTATGGGCTTCCCATATAGTGGCTATATTGCAGTCGCCTTCTACGTTAACCGCAAAATAATCCCGAAGCTCTGTTTTAATTAAGTCCTGGAACTTAGGGATCTTCAATAGTGTCTCGTTTAGTCTCCATGTCGGTCTACCGTCAGGGATATCAAAAATGTCAAATGTCGCAATTAAAGCTGCGTGGTCAGTCCAGGTAAGTGGGACTATAGAGGAAGAGCGAGCGGTGCGGGAGAGGGGTGCACAACTCAGGAACATATCAATACGAGAGTACACATCGTGCGGATTAGAATAGAAGGTATAGTCCCTGGTGGTCGGGTTAAGGAATCGCCAGACATCGAACAAACCAGCCTCGGCCATGCCCCTGTGTAATACGGAGGAATTCGGGGTTTGACTACTACGCAAGGGGCCGGACCTGTCCATGCCCGTGAGAGCCATATTGAAATCGCCACCCACGAGTATTTTACCTCGTCTATATGAGTAAAGGTCGTGGAAAAACTTACGAAAGAATTTGGATTGGGCAGTGTTTGGAGAGTACAGGTTAGCCAAGGTAACCTCCTCGTGTCCAATTTTTCCTCTCACCATCACATAACGGCCTTCATTGTCGTGTTTACAGTCTAGGAATTGGAAAGGGATGGACCCCCTTATTAAAATAGCCACCCCGTGTTTTTTTGCTGTATGATTGGAATACCAGGCCATAGGAAATTGTTTAGATGTCAGGGAGGGATGGGAATCTGATTTCAAGTGTGTCTCCTGTAAGAAAATCACGTCGCCTTTCAATGTTTTGAGAGATCTGTGGAGATGAGAGCGTTTCTGAGGAGTGTTCAGCCCTTTGACATTAATGGACAGGCACTTTAGCAGCATGATTGAAGCTGAGGAGGGGGTAATTCGCTGGAGATCCCTAGGGTCCCGGACTCTGCTAATACGAATGAGAGAGACAGAAAAAAAAAAAAAAAAAGAACAAAAAGAGCAAAATAGGAGTGTATGATTCTGTATACGAACAATATTAGTTAAATGAATCAATCTTTCTGTGATTACAGGGGTGTTAATACACAGGTGTACTGTAACCGGGTTCTAAGAGAGGAGGGGAACAGAAGAAGGAGGAACAAAAAAGAATAAAGCAGACGTAGTATCCAGTAGGCAGGATACTCGGCTGCCAAGGTTGAGCTCTCAAAGAAAAGAAAAATGAGAGAGCTCGCTGGCGGGACACAAATGCAATATAACAGACGAGGGTATTACCCCTCTATGCTTGATAATAACTTTAATCCCTAAGATTCGGGGGAGGAGGTATCAAGATAAAGCACTAACGCCCCCCACCCGAAACCACTAACAAACAGAACGGGCGGACCATTGTGTAGCACACTAAGACCTACTTCAGGGGCGAAATATTCTTAAATGTAGAACTCGATAATATAAGTGATCATATAACAAATAATAACAATTTAGCAATAACAATAAAACCAATGGTATGATCGCTGGACAGGTCGGCGGCCAGAGACAGCCCTCTTGGCTTCGGAAAAAGATTCAATCCGTTAATTTGTCTATACGGCAATGGCTCCAAGCCGCCGACCAACACAGCGAGACAACAATTTAGTGCTACGTGAGGCATAAAGGTCCGCCAACAAGAACCTTCTAAGAAGAAAATTAATAAGCATTTGTGTATGGAACGGTACCTAAAACAGGGTTTACATAACAGTTGAGCAAGATTGAGAACAAGATCAGTTAGGTTAAACGTTATAAAAACATTGAAATTAAACGAAAGGAGCTTCACGTCTATGAGGTAGCAGCCGGAGTCAGCTGCAACTTTCAAAGCAATTTGTCCCCATCATCAGGAGAGCGAATGGTGTAAATTTTGCCATCAATCTCCACAATGAGGCGGAAAGGGAATCCCCAGCGATATTTATAACCATTGTCGCGCAGTGTGGAGGTGACAGAGCGTAAATCGTGTCGTTTAGCAATGGTCACTGGTGACAGATCTTGATAAATCTGAAGCCGGGAGTCTTCAAATAAAATTGAGGTTGAGTTTCTGCACCCCAGAGTTATGCTATTTTTAATCTTGAAGGACAGAAATTGGAGAATAACATCGCGGGGAGGCTCCGAGTCCTTTGGTTTAGGTCTCAGGGCGCGATGGGCTCTCTCTATCGAGATGGCAGAATTTGAAAGTGACGGGGCCAGGTGTAGAAACAAGCATTGGAGGTATGGTTCCAATTCAGAGGCTGTGATAGATTCAGGGACATTGCGGATGCGTAAATTGTTCCGCCTTTCGCGATTTTCGCTGTCCTCAACTTTATCCTTAAGGAGTTCCAGTTCGCTGGATAGGTAACTCATGTCCTCTCCCACTTGTTTGTGGAGATTTTGTTGGAGGTCCACCCGTGATTCTAGCGCGGTTGTGCGGGAGTCCAGTGCCGCCATGTCGGATTTTAATTCCCCGATCGCTGTCTGGAGAGCTGTCGTAAATGAACTCTTGAGGTCTAGTATCATGTTTTGGAGGGACTGGATGTCCGCCTTGGTGGAGGGTGCATCCGTCTGGTCCATGATGGGGGTGGGCATCGGTGAGGATGGAGACGAAGCTTCTGACGGTTTTTCCCGGCGTGAGAAGTGTTGTGAGATATCTTGTGAAGCTCCTGATTTTTTTGCTCTGGTGTTCGCTCTGCTCATAATATCTGGTGAAAGTAGAACGTCCGTTTAAGGAGTGGTAACAAGAATGGTCCACCTGTATGTTACGTGTTTAACAGTTGGTCCGGGTGAGGGGGAAGTCAGGCATTCGTGAAATTATATTATTTATAGGACTTAGGTCCCATTAATCTATGAAGACGGTGAGAGGGGTCGACGGGAGAGCATCCTAATTTACGACACACTTTTCCGTGGTTGTATAAGATGTAGTGTAAGAGATAAAAAAATAGCAGCTGCGGGATAAAGATTTTGACTGGATTCCTTGTGTTAATAGGGAAATTGAATTTTCACAGCTCCAGCAGGGGCAGCAGAGTGCAGATAAGATAAAATGTGCCTGATCTGCCTCCTCCAAGATGGCCGCCGTCAATGGTGTGTGGAGGGACTTCTTCTGGGCTTTCACAGCGGTGCCCCCAGGGGTTTATTTTACTTTTGGATGCCCCCAGGTCCCTCAGCGATCTCCGTCCGTCCCCCCCCCACCTGCCTGTTACCGTGTCCGGCAAGCTTCTCTAAGCGGTGTAGCGCCTGTGTTCCTTCAGACGCCACACCCAATATGGCCGCCGCCACCGGAGCTCCGCGACTCTGATTGGCTCCGGCCCTGCACCTTCAGGAGCTCTTAATTTCTCCATGGCTGCCCTGTCAGGTCTCCCCAAGCAACGGGTACGAGATGTGATGGCGGGATAAGTCTGGGGGCAGTGTTTTAGCGGCCGGGCGGCGGGTGATCTCGGGCGGGGGTAGTAATAAATTTAGGCCCCGGCTTCACCTCACAGGGAAGGCCGCAACCCGCAAGCCCGTGCTCCGGCTCCGCAGCTCACTCCCTTGGTGCCCTAACTAACAGGGGTAACTGTGGGGTGATATGGGGGAGAGATAGGTGGGGTAAAAGCTGGTTTGAGGGGTTAAAGGGGTTTAAATCGGTAGGAGCTCTCTCGGGACACTTCCTCTCAGTTAGGCCTCTAGCCCCGCCCCCCCTGCTGCTGCATTTTTTGATCATTAATGGGCATCCCTGCTATTGACAAACTACATGGGGGTGGGGGATAGCTGCCGCCTCTAAAACTGAATCTACCTAAAAGTGCTGCCTTTAATAGTAAAATCAACATGGGGCATATGTGTGTCTGGCACTGTGGGGGCATACGTGTATCTGGCACTGTGGGGGCATACGAGTGTCTGGTACTGTGGGAGCATATGTGTATCTGGCACTGTGGGGGCATATGTGTATTTGGCACTACTCTGAGGCATTATGTGTATCTGGCACTGCACTACTGGGGTCATTATATGTAACTGCCACTATACTGGGGACATTATGTGTAAGGAGAACTACTGTGGGTATTGTGTGTAAGGCTGCTAATTGTGTGTGTGCATGTGTAGGTGTGATCATATATTTATAGTTTGATATAATATAAAATTGTGAGACCACGCCCACTTTCCCAGGAGCGTGCACGCCTTCCCATATATATGGGCACTACTGTGTGGCATAATGTGAATAAGGGGTACTACTCAGGGGCGTATCTATAATGGGTGCAGTGTGTGCGGTGCACATGGGCCACCAGGCCCAAACCGCACACACTGCACCCATTTCTCCTATACTTACCTTTCCAGAATTCCATCGCTGACTGTGTGTGGGCCCCCTCCTCTCCTGTAGCTGTCACTGCCGCTGCTAGCACACTGACCACTAGAGACACAGTGCCAGAGTCTACAGCGCACGCGTAGGACTTCGAAAAAATGGTGCGGTGGCCATTTTTCGGAGTCCTGCGCATGCGCTGTAGACTCCGGCACTGTGCCAGAGTCTACAGCGCTCAGAGTGCTAGCAGCAGCGGTGACGGCTACGGGAGAGGAGGGGGCCCACACACGGAGTTTGCACACAGGTCCCCTCCTCTCTAGAGACGCCACTGGTACTACTGTGTAGCATAACGTGAATACACAGCACAGTAATGTGAGTAAGGCACACTATTGTGGTGTAATTTGAATTGGGGTACCATTGAGTGGCCATGCCCCTTTTTTGGCACACCTGCCTTCCCTAAGGAGGGGGGGGGTCCAGTCCTTTACTTTGCCAGGGGCGCTCGGACCTCTAAATACACCCCTGGACGCAGGTTCGGGATTCAGGACTGGGTCCTAGTAACCACCGATGCAAGTCTCCGAGGCTGGGGAGCAGTCTCTCAGGGAGAAAACTTCCAGGGACGTTGGTCACAACAGGAAGCCTGCCTTCACATAAACGTTCTGGCGCTAAGAGCCATTTACAATGGCCTTCAACAAGCGGTACATCTTCTTCAAGACCGTCCCGTGCAGATCCAGGCAGACAATGTAACAGCAGTCGCATACATAAACAGGCAGGGCGGAACGAAAAGCAGAGCGGCAATAGCAGAGGTGACAAAAATCCTCCGCTGGGCAGAAAAACATCTACAAGCTCTGTCGGCAATATTCATTCCGGGAGTAGACAACTGAGAAGCAGACTTCCTCAGCAGACACAATCTCCATCTAGGAGAGTGGGGCCTACACCAAGAATTCTTCGCAGAGGTGACAAGTCTTTGGGGAGTTCCTCAAATAGACATGATGGCGTCTCGTCTCAACAAGAAGCTTCAGAGATACTGTTCCAGGTCGAGAGACCCTCAAGCAGTAGCAGTGGATGCACTGGTGACCCAGTGGGTATTTCCGTCAGTGTATGTTTTCCCTCCACTTCTGCTGATCCCAAAAGTACTCAGGATCATAAGAAAGACAAGGGTTCAAGCAATCTTCATTGCCCCAGACTGGCCAAGAAGGGATTGGTACCCAGATCTTCAGCAGTTACTCATAGGAAATCATCGGCCTCTTCCTCCTTGGTAAGACCTGCTGCAGCAGGGGCCATGTGTGTACCAAGACTTACCGCAGCTACGTTTGACGGCATGGCTGTTGAGCACCGTATCCTAGCCAGGGAGGGTATTCCTAAGGAGGTCATCCCCACCCTTATTCAGGCCAGAACGGGAGTAACGTCAAAACATTACCCTGTATTTGGAGAAAATATGTGTCTTGGTGTGAATCCAAGAAAGCTCCTACAGAAGAGTTTCACTTAGGACGTTTTCTCCATTTTTTGCAGGATGGTGTGGAGACGGGCCTACGATTGGGATCAATCAAGGTCCAGATTTCGGCCTTGTCAGTGTTCTTCCAAAAACAATTGGCCTCTCTTCCAGAGGTTCAGACCTTCGTGAAAGGGGTTCTGAACATCCAGCCTCCATTCGTGCCTCCAGTGGCACCATGGGACCTTAACGTGGTATTGCAGTTCCTTCGATCGGATTGGTTTGAGCCTCTACAAAAGATAGAGTTGAAGTTTCTCACTTGGAAAGTGGTGATGCTTTTGGCATTGGCATCCGCAAGGCGGGTGTCTGAATTGGGGGCCTTATCTCACAAGAGCCCTTACCTGATTTTCCATGAAGATAGGGCAGAGTTGCGAACTCGCCAACATTTTCTTCCAAAGGTGGTTTCTGCTTTTCACATAAACCAACCTATTGTGGTGCCAGTAGTTACTGACACATTCACTGATTCAAAGTCTCTAGATGTGGTTAGAGCTTTGAAAATCTATGTTACTAGAACAGCTCATATACGGAAAACAGAGGCTCTGTTTGTCCTGTATGATCACAACAAGATTGGCTGTCCTGCTTCCAAGCAGATTATTGCACGTTGGATTAGAAATACGATTCAGCAAGCTTTTACTATGGCAGGATTGCCATTACTGATGTCAGTAAAGGCCCACTCCACTAGGAAGGTGGGCTCATCCTGGGCGGCTGCCCGGGGGGTCTCGGCATTACAACTTTGCCGAGCAGCTACTTGGTCAGGGTCAAACACATTTGCTAAGTTCTACAAGTTTGACATCTTGGCCGATGAGGACCTAAAGTTTGGTCAATCGATGCTGCAGGGTCATCTGCACTCTCCCGCCCGTACTGGAGCTTTGGTATAGACCCCATGGTCTTGATGTCGTCCCCAGCATCCTCTAGGACATATGAGAAAATAGGATTTTGATAACCTACCGGTAAATCCTTTTCTCCTAGTCCATAGAGGATGCTGGGCGCCCGTCCCAGTGCGTACTTTACCTGCAGTTTAGTTATTACAGTTACACAGTTGTGTTATCTTGGTTTCAGCGTGTTGCTGCAATTAGTTCATGCCTGTTGGCATGTGTTATGTTGAATGCCACTAGTTAAGTAATTCCTTTCCTCGAAATGTCAGTTTCCCTGGGCACAGTTCCTACAACTGAGGTCTGGAGGAGGGGCATAGAGGGAGGAGCCAGTTCACACCCAATGAAAAGTCTTTAGAGTGCCCGTGTGTCCTGCGGATCCCGTCTATACCCCATGGTCGTGATGTCGTCCCCAGCATCCTCTACGGACTAGGAGAAAAGGATTTACCGGTAGGTTATCACAATCCTATTTTAAGATACCTTCTGAATTCTATCCAATGCAATATAGAGGTCCTTTTGTAGAAGGATTTTATGCAACCACTATGAGATATTTCAAAGCTCTTTGTGACAAACAAGAGAAAAACTATTTTAAAGACAATTTATCTAAAGTAGAAAGGAGACCTCTAAAAAAATGTAGTCAATGATAAAAAAAAAATCATGATTAAACAGGCTCATAAGGGGGGTAGCCTGGTGATTCAAGACCAGGAAGATTACCTACTAGAAGCCAGTAGGCAGTTGAACAACGAGACATTTTATAGAAAACTGTCATCGGACCCAATAAAATTGTTTCAGGGTGAATTAAAAACACTATTACACCTGGCATTAGACAACAGGTTATTACAAAGAAAGTTTTGAAATTTCTTTTCACCACACATCCCATTACGCCAGTTTATTATCATCTTCCAAAGGTCCATAAATCACTTATTTCCCCCCCTGGGCTACCGATTATCTCATGTGTAGGTTCCTTAACTGTTAATCTCTCATTATTTATAGATTTTCACTTACAAAAATATGTTATGTCATTACCATCACATATTACAGATACCACTCACTTTTTACAAAAAATAAATGATATAATTTGTCAAGATATGTACACACTTCTTACATGCGATGTAGAGTCATTATATACTAATATTTTACACAAATGGGGTTTAATTGCTGTTAATCAGTATCTATCTCAGGATACAAAGATATCCGATAACCTTAGGCATTTTATTTTGTCTTCAATTAGATTTATTTTAGAGCATAATTATTTTTCTTTTGACTCACAGTATTATTTACAAATTCATGGCACTGCCATGGGGACCAGGTTCGCGTCGAGCTTCGCCAACTTGTTTCTGGGTTGGTTTGAAGAAAATTATATTTTAAGGATGATCCATGGCGCGGACCTGGTCTTCTATGGGAAATATATTGTTGATTTATTTTTTATTTATGAAGGGGATATTGCATCAATCCACAAATTTATTAAACATCTGAATTCTAATTACTTAGGTCTTAAATTCACTCATAATCATGATATCAGAACAATTAACTTTTTGGACATTACTGTCACTATAAATGAACATAGGATGGAATCTTTAATCTTCAATATATACAAAGGAGGTGGACTGTGGTAACTACTTGCATTACAGGAGTAGTCATTACAACCCATGGAAGAATAACATTCCCAAGGGACAGTTTCTGCGGTTGCGCAGGAACTGTTCCTCGGATGAAGCTTTCATGGAACAAGCACAAACAAAATATGCCTCTTTTCCTAGGCAGGTGTGAATTTCCAATTACTTTAAATAAACATTTCAAATGCCAGCGTTAATATATACTGCGGACACAAGGCGCACCTGATTACCATATACGATAAAAGTGAGCTGAACGTCGCAGCCCTATGTCCCTTAAGAGAAAGCAAGCAGTCCTACACATGGTATACTGAGTTCTAACACTCAGAGATAGAGATATATATATATATATATATATATATATGTAGATGTATGGATTAGTATTGCGCCACATGTGCGATAAGATAGATATGTTGTTTAAAAAGGCTAGTCACTATGACACTCCGCTATGCTGCTAACGGGGCATCTGCTGTTACCCTCAAAGAATATAGGGGTGGTAAAACCCTAAAGATATATGTATGAAAAAGGAGGGGATGAGGGTGAGTAGCGACCTCGGTGTCCGTAAAAGGTATAAAATTGCCAGTATGTTTAAAAATATTAAAAAGCTATTTATTGACATAAAATTCAAACATAAAGGCGATACATAAAAATTGGGACAATAAAACACACAACTGATCTAAAAACACCAAATAAAAGAGCAAATTAAAAGTATCCTTACCTTAGAGTGAGGTAGGTACAGGTCACCCAACGCGTTTCGTCTGATGAGATTTCTTCACAGGGTTTTACGGACACTGAGGTCGCTACTCACCCTCATCCCCTCCTTTTTCATATATATATATATATTTGATATTAAAATGGTATGCATACAAAATAACATTTGTACAGTATATCATTAAGTATAACATGCATACATATGGTTACAGAGTTACAGTTATAAAAGAAGCAGTTGCAGTTACATAAGAATCAGTTACAGCCAATATACATACGTCACCCCATGCTCAGTGAACAGTCGTCTCCATTTTAGAATCTGCACCAACAGAGCTTTTTGGGTGAGGGGAAATACCTATATACTGTGTATTGGGGGAGGTACATGTCTGAGGCTGAGTCTTCTGCTATTGGTCCAGGGGTGGGAGGTCTCTCATTCATGATGTGTTATTGGTCAGTTCATATGCAAGCAACGTCCAGTTTCAAGATGCAGTTATAGGGGTTAGCCACTAGTTTTCTGCACAAATGCTTTCTTTGTTCTAATAAGAGTGACTTTGGATTTCATACATTTAATCATAACTAATTGCTGCAATGTGCTACAATTTACCCATAGCTATCAAATTAATCCACACATTCTCCTGACCATTTTGACACTAAGCAGGATATGATTAACTTGTTCCCTTCCAATAATACATATATATCTGATGTTACACTCTATTATATAAATGCATTATAATGTCTGGTGCTTGTCATGTTTTGTCTATGTGTAATTTATGTGTTGTATGAAATATGTGTTGAATATATCTTTGTGGCTTGTCTGTGTGAATGCGTATGCTACCGTATATCCTGTGCACGCTGCGTGTATGCGCACGAACAGAGAACTCTCTGTTTGGAGTTTGTATGTTGTGTGTATGTAATATTTTTGACTTCGACAGTCCACCCTTTGACAGTAAAACAATAACTGTCATAACTGTCACACTAAACATAATTACAAAACATATTTCAAACAATAATTGGTGACCTAGACACACGTATGTATTAATTTCACAAATCAGACATTGACTATAGTTGGGGAAGAAAAAACAATGTGTGTTCCCAAATGCACACTGAGTGAAAATGTGTATTAGGGAACACAAATAGTTTTTTCTTACACAGAATTACCCCTCCCTTTTAGTGACATCACAATCTGATTGAGCAGCTTTCCAATATATGTGCATTGTAGTTAGAGAGGCATGGATGGGTCATCATTAGGAGGGATTGCTGACTCCAGAGTGCCATTGGAGAAGTTAGGGGTGTGTCCAGGTAAGCTGGCTCTCAGATGCTGTAGGAGCCATTATCATGTGGCCTTACACTGGGCATTCAGACCCAGACATATATGTTATTATTTATGGGGTGGGGGTGGGGTGCAGTGGCCCCTATGTCGGTATGGCTGGGCGGCTTCAGGTCGGCACACCCAACACTTTATTAACACTTATGATTTTCCCTATCACTTTGTATATATTTTTGTATTATTTTAATCACACTTCACTCACATAGCACTTATGTGATTCTTATTAACCCTTATTAACTTTCACCTGTGTGCTGACCTGGTGTAGCCGACCTGTGCCGACGTGATGGGGTCCTGCATACCTAGTATTAGGGACCCCCAGTGACAGAGACGCCTTGCCGATCGGCCTGGGGGCTTAACCCTATATCTGCAGACATACGCAACTAAGATCTTCGTAATATCTGATTATTATGTAGTATTATTTTTCACTCAGTGTGCATTAGGGAACACAAATTGTTTTTTCTTACACAGTATTACCCCTCCCTTTTAGCACCTGAGTGACATCACAATCTGATTGAGCAGCTTTCCAATATATGTGCACTATAGTTGGGGAAGACAGGGAGGAGGACGGGACATCCTCTATATGCGCTTAGCGGTCATGGGACCACTGGTTGGGTGGGGGATGACATTCAACCTATAGAGTATGCTGGGACAGTGCTATAGCCTATGATGTCTGATCTGAACGAACGTTACATACATACATATACCTACGTCTTTGCACACTGATGTTCGGATTCGGTAGAGGTTTTGCTGGGTAGAGGGAGAAAACACAAACAAATCGTGAAAGAGACAAAATTTTTATGGTATATATTCCTATCACTCCCTGAACATTGTTTCCATTCCTGGATCGTATGCTAGGTTTGTTTCATCATTGAACAAGGGTTATTATTTCAGGTAGTGCCCTTCCTAGATACCATGAACCATCGGAGTTCGGGGAGAGCCACTCATAATTACCTCTTTATCTGCTATGTGTGAATAGGCCATTGTCTGATTGTTCCTGATTACCGCCCAATTTCCTGATTTCCTGAAAATGGTGAAATTTAAACATACCAGGGATTTATCTATGGTACTGGTGGATCTTAAGACTAGGGGGTCTAGTTATATTATATTCCTTGTCCACCGGTCCCCCCTCCGTGTAATTCAAGTACGTCAGCTAACTCTAAAGAATGTGGCACTAGTCCTGCATTATTTTGTCTTAGAGGTACTTGTGAGCACATCCAACATTTCGTTTGGTTTAAGACTTTACCCACTAGTTAGTGGTAATCACTCAAGGGATGTCTGTCAAATGCTGCCTTATTGCTAGACTGACATCTCTGGATGCACTCATCTTCAATTATAGGGTCCCAATAACTACAAAATACAGTATTCCTCAGACAATAGCCTATCACGTTACTTCCGAACTCCATAACTTCTAGATCTTTTATTTTCTCTGGCTTTAAACAAAGTGACAGGCTGATACTGGGATCCTATAAAGACATCACTCCTTTCTCCACAACCAGTTCCAGTCCCGCACTTGACTCCTCATGAAACCTCACAAAAATAGAATGTCCTGAAAAAAAATGTTTGTCAATGGGGGAAAAAAAATAGAACAAAACAAATCTTGCTTATAGCAAATCCATTACTACGACTGTTCTTTTTGTAATCCTTTAGTATGCTCAGGTAGTGTTCAACAGTGCCGCCTCTCAGTCTTCACAGAACAGATCCTCGAGTGATATTTCTGCGATTTCACTCCCTTTACGAGTTCCTTCCTGACTACCGACTTTCCTGTGATGGGAATCATGGACCCAAGTCTCTCTCTTGGCTACTTTCACTGGAATCGTGCTGTCAACAAAACTTGGTACGGTCCTTCCCACCTGTCTATTAGGCAACCTGAGCATAAGAATAAGTCTTTTGGTTCACAATCAAGACAGTTAGTAGTTGGCATATCAGGAATCAACAGTTTCAAGTTCTTTTGTTAAGTTCTCAAATGCTGGCTCATCTTGATATGGTACTGTACTGTCACCTCATTGGTGTATTTCTGATCTCGGTGCGGATCGATCATGACATGTGGTTGTCTTCCAAAAAAACCAAAAAACAAAACAAAAATTTCAAAGAGGGTGATTCGTTAAGTGGGGATCTGGGAGTAGTTTCAATGCTACATAACACTAGTGGCAGTGTCTATGTCCACAACAGTCCAGTTTCAAGCTATCATTTTGCTCCTACTCCTAAGGATACCATATCTACACACAAATTTCTGCACAATTTTCTTTGCTGTAAACACAGCAGTATTTGTAGCAGCAGGAAATGCCTCTACCCAGTTTGAGAAAACATCAGTGCATACCAATACATATTTCAAATTCCTACAGGGTGTTAATTGTACGAAGTCGATTTATATTACCTGAAAAGGTCCGTCTGCAGGAAGAGTATGGGATGGCTCTGTCAGTGCTACCTTACCAAATGTTCTTCCTCATGCAAGTAAGACAGGTCATTGCTTTCCTGCTTGCCTGAGAAGAGAACCCTGGTGCATGCCAGTAAGCTCTTTCCAATTTGCACATACCTTACCCTAGGTGAGTCAGACCATGTGCCGCCTCAACTAGGCCTGGGAGATACGTCCTGGGGGCCACTGGCTTACCTTGTCCATCTCTCCAGAGTCCTGAGGACTCCTGACCATACCCCTTCACCTTCCAGACCTCCTTTTCCTGTAGGAAACACAAATTTGCATCTTAATTTAATTATTGTTGAGTGTTTGCAATGTAGAGTAAAAACATCTCTAGAGGGAAAAAAAAAAATATCAGGTCTGCGTTCACCAACGGGCTGTCACTCATGTCTGGTCTTGTAGTAAAGGTCTGATTCAGATATATCACACCATCATGCATATCAGTGTCCATACAAAATTTTCCTTCACCAGTATTCTCATCCTTCACCCTTTGTGCATGACAAGGCACATGCAGTATTATACTGGTGTCATCAGTGACAGCTCCCTTTTGTGCTAATGAGACATACCGGGTTCAGGCAGAACTTTGAAGGACCAATATGGCATGTGGTGTATGAACTGTCAAATCATGTACCAGTACTACGTCCTAAGTATTTGACCCTTGTCCCACACAACTGCAGTTTATCCCTTGAGACCTGGTGTCCTGTCTGGAAGAGATGAAACAGAAACTGTTTAGTATCTGCCAGGGACGACTCAAATGAATCAGTGCACAACAACAAGTCATCAACATATTGTATCAGCACCGACCCATTCTCAGGCTGAAAGGACTGTAAACAGTCATGTAGGGCTTGAAACCTTGGGAGAATCGGGTCCATGTATTGTACCCCCTTTGTGAACGCAAAGATGAAGAGGAAATTGTGAAGAAAACAGAATAGAGGTTGGTGACAGTAAAGTTGGTAGAGGTGGAGAGGATTTTATTAAAATGACAACTGGATTGGGCACTACGGGGAATTGATTAACTACTTGGTCTACCACCCTTAAATCTTGTGCTTGCTGTGTCACTACTGGGACTACCCCAGCCAACAATCCAGTGTCCTGTCCATCCTTAGTTCATAGGGAACCCGGTATCTGTGAGATAATTTCCTCTACCTGTGATGGACAAGAATTTAGAACAGTGGAATGCAACATTAGTCTTTGAGGAGTATCTAACATACCTTGTACTTCCTGAGCGGGGGTACAATATATGTATTTCACATTTCACATTTCAATTTACATAACAAAATCTCTGTCGATTAAGTTAGTCAGGGGCCACTGCTGCTAGGGGAAAAGAAAAAGGTTTAGCATCATAGAGGCCCAATCGTAACTTCAGCAGGTTTTGTCAAAAGTTTAGTGTTGCACTTCTCTCGTTACTCCCATTGGCCGAATTAGTATTTACCTGTGATCTTTCTTACTATATACGTACTTGAATGGCTCCATCCTTACTAGTTGCACTTGTCTCAGCCACTTCCCCTGCAGGCTATAACTCCTCTCTTACCGGTTGGATATTACTCCTCTGAGTGCATGAGAAATGGCTGAAACCAAAGTCGGGTCACCTTCTCCTCCTAAATAAAACTTTGGCATTCATTAGTACATATTATAGGTTACTTTCATATTTTTCATATTTTTATTATTTTCTATAGTTTGTATACTGGCTGTAACTGCTTCCACATCCACATGTACGTGCTTTCTCATTTTACTTATTGTTGCTACGAGTTCAAACAGTTCTTATGTTTTTGTTCTAGTCTTAAATGACTTTGGTTAAACATACTACCTGCAAAACCTTAGGATCAAAACCACCAATCACTACACATCCATCACAAAAAGCCTCTGTGTATGGACCATATTTTCTACACATATTGTAACCAGCGGACCCTTTCGGCCCCTGTCCGTCAGCCTGAACCCTGGCTGGCGAACGTTTCTCGCTTGTGTATTTGGCTCCTATTGTGGACTTTTTTTTTTTTAAATCACAAAAGCTTATTGACAGGAGAAAAACAATGACAAATGAATGTAATTGACATACTCAGAGCACAAGAAAATTAGAATACATAGACTAGAGAATTAAGTGCACGAGTTTGTCCCTACGTTATCTGTTATTTTATATATTTTTATTTTTTTATTTGTTGTATTCTTTATTTTAAACAAATCCAAAAACAATCCGGAGTTAGGAACAAAATTAGAAAACAGTGTAGAATATTCCAAAGGGTCAATCAGTGGGATCCTTGGAAGGGCTTGTAGGAGATTACCGAGAGAGTCAGAATGAAAAAGAAGCAAGAGTGGAATTAAAAATTAAGGAGAGGAGAGAGTGAAGAGATATAAAGAGTGTAAAAAGCAGAAACAAGTCACGGACGCGGGGAGAGCGAGACGGGAGAAAAGTAGTGTGGGGAAAAAGGGTAAGGTGAGCTAGGAGAGGCCTGGGAGAGCTACGTGAAATTTAGTGTACCAAGGTGTCCAGATGCCGTGGAATTTATCCACTGTGTTGTTCATCAAGGAGGAAAGATATTCCATCTTTGCTACAAACCAAACGCGGTTCATGAGTTCAGGACGGGTTGGAGGGGTGAGGAGTTTCCATGATTTAGCAATCTGGAGTTTAGCTGCACAGGCTATATGCATAACCAGTTTGTTTTCCGGCTTAGATAGCTGACAGGCTGGGGCACACAGGAGCAGCGTCTCAGGGGGCAGGGGGGGGGCAGTCCGGAATAAGCGACTGGATGAGGATACGGACCATTAACCAGAAAGAGGCTATCCTCGGGCAGCTCCACCAGATGTGAAAATACGAGCCTACTTGACCACATTGATGCCAACAGAGGTTAGAAGTGTTCGGATATATTTGGTGTAAGCGTTCGGGAACCAAATACCATCGCGTATAGACTTTGTAGGAGTTCTCCTTGATGGAGACGCTAATAGAACATTTAGAAATTTTCAGTCGGACAGATTCCCACACGTCGTCATCCAGGGAAGTCCCCAAGTCAGTTTCCCAAGCAAGTTCATGTGCTGTGCGGGGGGGCGTAACTGGAGACAAAATGGAGTGATATAGATTAGAAATAGTGCCTCGATCCGTGGGACGATACATGCATAGGCGCTCCATCAGAGTCGGGACATTAGGGATAGGCGTTGTCCTAGTTAAGGACATCACGAAATTTCGAATTTGAAGGTATTGGTAAAAATATGAAGTCGGGAGAGAGTGCTTTGTTTGAAGGTCTGCGAATGAGTACGGTACATTGTTATGAAGTAGATGATGAAAGCGGGAGACGCCTGCCCTGGTCCAGTTGGAAGCAAATTGATGGGATTGGCCCGGTGAGAAGGAGGGTTTGTTCCAGATGGGGGTTAGGGGAGAGGGAATTGTGTGGAGTAAAAGTTTAGATTTTAGCGAGTCCCACACCGATAAAGTTAGGGATATTGTTGGCACTGCTGAATGGTTTTAGGTCTGTGCGGACGGGGGAGCCATGGGAGATGAGAAACCGAATCAACCTGAGCCAAGTCGCTCTCCAAGTCCACCCATCTCCTTGTGTGCCGTGGAGAATGCCAGGCGACAAGTTGACTGAGTGCCGTGGCGTAGTAGTATCTTGATAGCGAGGGAAGGCCTAGACCACCACACGGAGAGCTCTGCTGGAGGGTCTCCCTACGCAATCGCGGCTTCTTATCATTCCATATGAATTTACCATATTGGGTCTCGAGGGAGGATAGAATCCGGAGAGGGACCGGGACAGGGAGAGTCTGGAAGAGGTATAATATCTTGGGGATGACGTTCATCTTAATGGCATTAATCCTACCGATCCAAGAAATGAAATGTTTTTTCCATCCTAAGATGTTTTGAGATATTTCCTTAAATAAGGGGGGAAAGTTAGCCTCATAGAGAGAATAGTAAGATTTGGTGATTTGCACCCCCAAATATTTAATGGAGGTATGACACCATGCAAAAGGGAAGTTGGATTTCAGAAGATTCAGCGTGTTGAGAGAGATGTGTAATGGGAGAGCCTCTGACTTGTCGTTGTTCACCCTATATCCAGAGAGGTCCCCGTAGAGAGATAATTCTTTGAAAAGATTGGGTAGGGAAATTAACGGGCTAGTGAGTGTGAGGAGGACATCATCCGCAAAAAGGGAAAGTTTGTAGTGTGAGTCTTTGATAGAAAAGCCCGTAATGTCCGGATTAAGACGGATGCGGCAAGCGAGAGGTTAAATTATCAGAGCGAAGATGAGAGGCGACAGGGGGCATCCCTGTCGCGTACTATTGGTGATGGCGAAGGAGTCTGAAAGAATTCCGTTTGTTAGAACAGAAGTGGAGGGGTTGTGATAGAGTGCTGAGATTGCTTGGAGAAATTCCCCGCGGACACCAAAGCTGCGGAGTGTTTGATCGAGAAAGGCCCACGAAACCCTATCGAAGGCTTTCTCCGCGTCTAATGCCAATAAAAGAGAGGGGAGTTTGACTGAGTTAGCATGATGAATCAGGTTGATGGTGCGTCTGGTATTATCTAGAGCTTGACGTGTAGGGACAAATCCGACTTGGTCGGGATGTATAAGAGACGGAAGAAGAGGATTCAGGCGTAAGGCAAGAATTTTTGCAAAAAGTTTCAAGTCAGTATTGAGAAGGGATATAGGGCGGTAATTAGAGACCTGCTGGTGATCTTTACCAGGTTTGGGAATAACAGTGATTAGTGCTTTAGTAGTTTTGTTGTGAAAGAGTTCCCCATTAAGGATTTTATTAAAAGTAGACATCAAGTGAGGGACTAGAGAACACTCGAATGTTTTACAGTACGCGAAGGGTAGGCCGTCTGGTCCCGGAGCCTTAGAGGGTTTCTAAAGTTTAAGAGCAGCCGATACTTCCTCGTCAGATATAGGCTTACATAATGCAGTGGCTGAGGGAGCATCCAACTCTGGGAGGGAGCATGAGGTCAGGAAGTCGGAAATACGCGTGTTTGAGTCAGGTAGGGATGACGGACTGCCTGGGGAGTTATACAAACGGGTGTAGTATTCCTTAAAGATAGAATTTATGTCTGAGGGATTATAGTGTGTATTACCGTTAGAGTTCTTAAGTGAGACTATAGAAGAGAGGGCTTTTCGTGTTTTTAATCTATTTGCCAAGAGGGCATCAGCCTTGTTGCTTTTCTCATAAAATCACTGGTTCAGCCAACGTAGGGATTTATCTATCTTTTCTGTGATTAGTGCATTGAGAGCTGCCCTAGCAGCCATAAGCTGTTTGTAGTTCGAGTCTGTGGGACTATGTTTATGAAGAGAGTCTAGATTTTGGACCTGATCAGTGAGATTCCTGAGTATTGCTTTGTGTTCCCTATTGCGATGAGATGCATAGCTAATTACATGGCCTCTGAGGACAGCTTTGTGGGCCTCCCAGACTAATGGGGAACATCCTGATTCAGGATTGTTAAGAGAAAAGTATTCCGTGAGCAGTCCGGCTATCTTGGATTTGAAGGAGGGAATTTTAAGAAGTGTCTCGTTCAGACGCCAAGATGGGCGGGAAGTTGGGGCATCCAACAGATCAAATGCGGACGCGACGGAGGAGTGATCCGACCAGACATTGGGGATAATCAAAGAGGACAAAATGTGGTTAGAGGCCGGGGGGCTGCAGAAGAGATAGTCAAGTCTGGAATAAGACTGATGGGGGCTGGAAAAAAAAGTATAGTCCTTGGAGGATGGGTTAAAAGCACGCCAAGTATCGAAGAGAGATGCTTCTTTAATAAGTTTAGAGAAAGTATCGGATATATGACAGGTGCAGGGGTGCTTCTGGGGAGCGGATTTATCCAGTAGAGGGTCTAGAACTGCGTTAAAGTCCCCTCCCAGGAATACATAACCCGCTCTGTGTTTCTGGAGAGCTTTGAAAAAGGATCTCAAAAATCGTTGTTGGCCCGTGTTGGATGCATATAGGTTGGCTATAGTCACTTCCAGGTGCCCCAGCCGGCCAACCAGAATGATATACCTCCCCTCTGTGTCAACATGAACCGAGCTTTGAGTGAAGGGGAGTTTGTTGCTTATCAGGATAGCAACTCCGTTGTGCTTAGATTCACTTGAGGAGTACAACACAGTGGAGAATCGTCTGGAAAATAAGGTGGGGTGGCCATTTCGCTTGAAATGTGCTTCTTGAAGTAGAACTATGTCTGCGCGTAGGGTGCGGATTGTACGGAACAAATGAGAGCGTTTATGGGGCGTGTTTAGGCCCCGGACATTCATAGAGGCAATGGTGAAGGGCATGATGCTGAGAGCAGGGGGAGTATGGATGAGGTATTGAAAAGGGGGATCAAAGGAAAGGGGCCGACTCGCTCAGGAGGGAGAGTTTAGAAAAGAGGGAGAGAAAGGAAAAGAGGAGAGAGGCAGAGAAAAAAAAAGGGAAAAGAAGAGCGGAGGTGGGTGTTAAACGAGCAGAGTACCCTTTTCGGATTGAGCAAAATAGAGACGGGTAAGAAAAAGAGAAAGAGCAGGTTACTCAATACAAAGGAGATTGGTACTCCTGTAGTTTGGACTTAGTGGTCCAGAAAGGCGAGGGAACCAAAGTTCTGTGTCGCCAAAAGGGAGTAAAGAATAAATAAAATGGGGGGGTGTGGAGATCTAAATGAGTAGAGAAATATCACATGCAGGGAGGGGAACAGAGAGTATACGCACAACCTGAGAAGAGAAGGGGTAAAGCGTCAAACAAAACGGGCACTAGTGTGTAGGAGACAAGAGGTGGAACGGTGTCCCCTGGGTGAGGGGGGGGGGGGGGGTAGAGGGAGAGAGACAAGGGGGAAAGAAAGAGATGAAAAAACAAAACAAAAAAAAAGTGTGTGGGGGGGGGGGGGAACAATCGTCACCAGAAAATACATTGAGTACTTATCGCCTGGAGATACCAGAAACTTTACGGATTACAAGGATACACACTTGTTAAAACCTGCCGGGGTGACCGGCACAGGGGGCCCACAGTGCAGCTTGTGGAGTCTAGGAGGGAGCCAACGGAGAAGCTGGCTAAATATGTGAGACCCTTGTGCCCGTGGACCACGCCACAATCCAAAACAAATAAAACTTGTAAACGTCAGTGTGATAGCCGGGCAGCGGCAGATCCATCAGTCATTTTAAAAAGCATTGCACACCAGGCCGTTTCATCACATAAGCAAGTAGTTTATTCACAGTTCAGTCAGAGTTATCACGACAATAACATTTAACTCCTCATTCTCCTCTCCAGCACAATATTCATATGGGTTACATCAGGTTACATCTCCGTTTATTTGCTTCACTGGCAATAACAGCATTTACAGTGATGTGGCAGCATTACAGTACAGTACATACCAACGCAGTCTCTGGGAATCAGTAGTGCGGCTTCCGCAAACTGAGACTCATTTCAGTGTGCTCTCCCCCATTCGCTAGGGGCTCTATCTAAACGTGATCTCTCATGGACACATTACAGGGGGCCTTCCGCCAAACGTGGTTCCTACCACTCACCCAGCTCGTCCTCTCCCGCAGACTCACACCTCCCGTCCTGCTTCTTGGGTATCCATGAAGATGCCTTTGTTCCTGGTTCCTTCCACTGTACTCTGCATACTGTGGCTCTCACACTGCAAATCTGGATATATCTTTCTCTTTCTAGCAGCACCTACATGCTGTTCTATAATGCCAGGGACTATGGAGTACTATGCTTGTTCCACAGTCCCCAGACTGCGTTTCTCCTGGACACTTAGCCTGTGCCTTCCATCCTCAGTCCTCAGCTCACACTGAACTGTCCTGAGCTTTGTTCCATTTGCTAAAATCCCCCTGCACTTCCTGTCCTAACCCCCTAGATGTGGCAGGGTCTGCAAGAACTGGTTTTGGGGCCATAAAACTCCCCCACTCACTGATAAGAATTAAATGGCTTTTGGAACTTTCCAATATCTGTTAACATTCCAGTATGCCACATTAGGACAGCAGGAGAGAAAAGACCTAATAGTGCATGGTGCTGTCAATATTACTGTGAGCATCTAAGAGAAACATTAAGTCCCTGAACTGGGAACAAACTAACAATGGGAGGCAAAATGCAGCATAGGGGGACGATAAAATCAAACCGCAGTTGGAAGTAGCATGCAAGGCTAGGGGCGATTGCTAGAAACCGAAATTTGGCCACCTAGGCTACTGTAAACATATGGAGTTTAGTGAGTTTGAGCTGCTACAAAGAGTGACCTCGAGATAGTTCCAGAAAAAGAACAAAAGGCATCATGGGGAGGATGGGGGAGGGGGAAGGGTTGAAAAAAAAAAAAGGGGGGGGGTGAACATATGCAGTACGTGAACATAACATTGAAATCCTTACAGTCGTATAATCGTATAACAGGGGGTGATCCCCCGACAACAAACAGTAAATGAAAAGTTATACAAACGTCTGAGGGGGGAAGCAAGCATAGTGGTGCAGATTATTCAAGGGCTGATGTAGTTATTGACGGATAGGAAAAAGGGCTCATTGGAGAACATCCATCCTAACGCACAATCAAATTTTAAGTTGAGTGGTCTGCTCCAACGGGGGGTCCAGCTTCTATATGCGATAGCAAGTCCTTGCCCTCTTGGGGATCTCTGATGATGACCGTCTTTCCCTGAAGGTCAACTATTAGCTTGAAGGGGAAACCCCATCGGTATCGGATGTTCCTGTCCCGTAGTGCCTTTGTTAGATCACGGAGTTCTCTCCATTTAGCTATGGTTAGAGGGGCCAGATCTTGGAAGAACTGTAGTTTAGATGAATTGTAGAGTACATGAGGCTTTCCACGGGTGGAATTGAGGACCCTTTCTTTATCCTGAAACTTGAGAAAGCGGAGGACCACATCGCGAGGAGGCTCACCATCCCTAGGCTTAGGACGAAGGGCACGATGAGCCCTCTCCAGAGGAAACTGTACAGCCCCCAGGTCTGGAATCAGGAAGGAGAAGAGGTCATGGAGATAGGGTTCGAGGTTATCCATACTGACGGATTCAGGGATGTTGCGACTGCGCAGATTGGATCTGTGTTCGCGGTTCTCAAGATCCTCGTTTTTAGTGCGAAGTTCTGACAGTTCTGAGACAATGTATCGTTTAGAGCTTTCTGAAAATGGTCCTGACGAGATTCCATTTTCGAGGCTCTGGAAGCGAGGGAAGAGATGTCCGTCTTAATGGAGGCCACCGCCTTGTCCAGTTTGGACTCCAGGGAGTCCTTAACGTCCGAAATAAGGGAGCAGAGAGCTAAGATATCATCCTGGGTGGACGGAGCAGATGGCGGTGTGGCGGAGTTATCCATAGAATCGTGAGGAGGGGAGGGGAGACCCCTATGTTGAGTATTCTTGGTGCCTCTGGTAAAGTGTTGAGAGATATCAGCACCCCCTTGTTTAGGAGTCTTGGACGAAGATTTCTGCATGTGGACCGGACCAGTGTAGGGTATTATACTATGAAATATGATCCGACAAGGGAGGCAGGAAGTAAAAAAAAAAAAAAGGGGGGGGGAACACCCAGGGGGGGACCACGCTCCTCACTGTCAGGTGGTCATGGTGCTGGGGGCTGGTATTGCAGAAATGCCAGCAGTGAGGACTCCGCGTCAGAGGTAGGAGGGAGTCCCCTGGTCAAGGGTACCTCCTCCGTTGCGGTTAGAGTAAGAATCCTGGGTATTAAAGCAGGCCAGGCAGCGGGGCCGTCAAGGCAAGTCAGGTGTGAGTAGAGTCCCGCCGGGGACAAGAGCCGGCGTCACCGGGGTCATGGCGAAGCCGGACGGAGTGTCCAGCAACCAGCGAGTGGTGTCAGGAGCCAATGGCAACTCCGCAACCCCCTGGTAGACCGGTGTGCAGAGTCAGGGACCAGCAGTGATGTCCCGGCTCGGGGGAGGGCAGAGGCTGGTTCGCCATGTAAGGTGGTGAGGGGGTGCCCCTGATGTCTTCTGGCAGCAACTCGCTTACCCCCCGTTGGAGATGTAGCTCCTAGGTGTTCCGCTGCGGGCCCCACCGTGCATCCCCGGGTCCCGGCGCCGGCTGAGGGCCTCCTCCAAGATGGTCACCGGGCCCCCCTCAGCTCCACCAGCCCCAGGCGGTCCCAGCAATCCCGGGCTCCCACAGAAGTCGGCAGCGACAGGAGACGCACCCCTAGCTGTTCCCTTGATAAGTAGAGCTTCAGAGGGCAGGGGAGCGGTGTGCGATTCCCTCCTTAGTCCCCGGAAGCGCTCGACGGCCCGGGGGTATAATATAGGCCCCTGTCTGGTGGATGTCAGTAGGCCTCTTGAATCTGCAGCATAGGGGGGCGGGAGAAAAGCAGGGGTCTGTGCAGCAACCTGTGGAGCCTGGGCGGCCGGCAACGCAACTCCCCGTGATCCAGGGTACCAAGAGGACTTGAGTGGCAGGGGAGGTAAGGCGCGTCCAGCGGCCTCAGCGGGTACGGAGGACGGCGGGCGCGGCGGCTGGCGGGAAGCTCCGTGCACGGAGCGGACTCACCCACACATCGGGGCCCGATTCTCCAGCCACCAGGGAGGGCACAGGGGATCCGAGAAGGGCGGCAGTGTGCCGAGGGGAACTCCCAGGGGCCAGTCCGCGGCAAGGCTCCAACGGTCGATCCGGGCCGCCTCCCAACTCCAGGCCCCGGCTTCACTCTGGGGGAAGGCCGCAATCCGCAGGAGCACTTAAAAGTGCTCCCCGACTCCGCGGGTCCCCCCAGACACCAGCAGCAGGGTAGCTGAAGCCACTGAGGGGTGCCTGGGACAGTCAGGCATCAGTTGGGAGGGTATATTAGATTGATTAGTAGCAGTGCTTGCAGGAGCTGGGGAGATACACAGCTACCCTCCTCAGCAGCCAGGCCACACACCCCCATTGTGGACTTTTTAAACACAAACACCAAATGGACAATGCAAGCAAACGATGAAAGTTCTCAGAGTTCTTTCACCAACTCCTTCTCCGCTGGAAAGTACCACGATCCACTCCAGTAGTGACTGCCCGCGTACCCAGTGAGGACCCTACCAGACTCCTCAGCACTGAAAGTATGAAGTATTAACAGCAATAAATCAATACCCCACCTTTTTCAGTGGAGGTTGAAAGCTTGATCTTTTTGGTTTCTATCCACTGGAATTTTCTTGGGTGAGAAACAACTTATCGATCACCCTATCCAATGAATGTCCACCTAGGAATATTTCCTGAGAGTCTGCGAAAATTCCTTCTCTTTACACAAATCACATCTGCGTATGCTAACACGCAATTGCGTGAAATGATGCAAATGGTGTTATCTTGCACAGCGTATCACATACACACAATCGCATGGCTTATAAATACTTGTTATCTATATGCCCTATGATCACGGGAGTCGAATTCACAAGCTGCACTCCACAGCAGGAGCGTAACACCAAAATCACGCTCTTCCACATGTTTTACTTTTAAAACACACACACTACGTGCCTCAATACCAATATGTGAGGTCGCTAGCTTCCACGCCCCTAAGCATCTGCTTACTCAGAGTTTCCTCGATGAGATCCCGTTTTTGTCCTGGGGTTCAATGCACTCACACTTACTTTTCAACAACCCACACGTTTAGATTTTCTGTACAGAAAAAAAAGTCATTTACCAGTGATTGATAACATCCCCTTAAAGGTATTACACTTCAATTCAATGTGGCTATTGACAATAATTTAAATGCTATGATTCAGATTGGATAGTAATCTAGCAGAACCTACAATGATATAAGTATACATATATCCATATAATAATAGTAATATGACATTATATACATATATACACACACACACACACACACACACACACACACACACACACACACACACCATTTGACTCTCATGAATCCCCCACACAGCACATGTATTTATACACACATTCTGAATGACTGTATTTTCCACAGAGCCTAATTTGCACCTCAACAGATGTTCACATGCTTGCTGTTCCAGAGTGGTTGAATAAGTTCATTAACATTTCAATTGCTTATCTTGTAACAAACAGAGGGTTTAATTTTACACCCTCAGTATCTGCCAAGTCTAAAACAAATCCTGGAGAAAAAAACCCTCTCATTTCTGTGTAATAAATTTTTTTTTTTACATCAAGCTAAGTATTTTTCTCACTATTACTCTCACTAGGCCCAAATGAAACACTATAATTAACTATGGCATGGGTTAGTTAAATTTATTGGTAGCTTTTAAATGTTGTTGGCTTTGTACATATATATTATTTGTGACAAAGGAAACAGATTGCTTAACAAACGGAAAGTCAGCTGTTAGCTAGGTGTATAGAGTGACCTTATGTTATGTGGCTTTTAAGACCAATGCAGACTGTACCTTACACTAGACCAAAAATGGCCACTGTTCCTCCCCCTCCCAGGCCATGTGCTTGGACAAAATGGTGTCCACGCCATGCGGCCTGAATACAAATACTCTATCCTTTGTCACAAATAAATCACAAATTATACAAGCACCGGAAGTCGCCCTAATAGACAATTCCCAGTGCATGGTAACAAAAATTTTCACACGCTGCTTTTTCAGCACGAACAAAGCTTTGCTACTTCAGGCCTATGTTAGCAGTATGTGAATAGGATACAGCATGCTAACACAGCTATATCCATACTATGCAGCAACCTTTAAATGCTCTTTAAATTGACTTAACAGATAAACAATCCAATCTGAATCAAACACATTATGACTTATTGAACCTCGTTTAGCAACAATAAAAAGTACTCTGTAGCATTATTAATATTGTGCGTTTTTGTCACACTCACAGGCAACAAAGAAATCTATTGTCCCTTGATTCATATCAGCGCCTTACTGATAACGCAAAAAAAGTATGCGGTTCAGCAGCATGTAGATGCTTCCATCCTTAGCTGGTAGACCACACCGCGTATGTACAGCGCATCATTAAGTACGTGATATCGCGGATATTGGCCCTCATTCTGAGTTGATCGCTCGCTAGCTGCTTTTAGCAGCAGTGCAAACGCTGCTAAAAGCATGTTTTGTCTATGTGTCATTTATGTGTTGTATGAAATATGTGTTGTATATATCTTTGTGGCTGGTCTGTGTGAATGCGTATGCTACCGTATATCCTGTGCACTCTGCGTGTATGCGCACGAACAGAGACCTCTCTGTTTGGAGTTTGTATGTTGTGTGTATGTAATATTTTTGACTTCGACACAGGGTTACCCAGTCCAACAACTTGACAGAGCCTTAAAAGATACTTCTGATTGCACCAGATCTTTACTCATTCAATCCAATAGAACATTACATAAAAAAGACACAGCTATGGACAAATCACTCAAATTTATAACACAATACAATGTGGCGGCAAAAGAAATCAAGAGAATAATTTCTAAAAACTTTAACATTTTACAATCGGCTCGGTAATTAGAATCCACTTTCCCATTAAATAACCCAGTAGTTTTTTAGAAAAGTTACATCATTAAAACAGAAACTAGCCCCAAGTATGTTCAAGAGGGAACCTACTACATGCAATGTTACCAACGGAACTCAAACCTTTCGGTTACCACCCAAACTGAAAGTTTTTTTAAATAAATGTAGCAGGGATAGATGCACCACCTGTCTTATTGCTGATCACAAATGTACAACAATCAATTCATATAGCACTAAAGAAGAATTCAAGAAAAAAAAGCTTTCTTAATTGTAGATCAGATTACGTTATATATGTGATCCAATGTACATGTGATTATCAATATGTGGGGAGAACTACTCGTCCCCTTCATATACGCTTTCTCGAACATAAACATAAAATTCTGAAGCAATTAAAAACGCACACTTTGTCCGGGTCATGTTTCTTCTTGCCAGAAGGGGAATCTTAGAGGGGTTACGGCTAGGGCTATTGAACAAATTAAATCCACCCAAAGGGGAGGAGATAGATTTATTAGACTTTGTAAGCGTGAAGCCTTTTGGATTTTTCAGTTAAATACCCTCACTCCACATGGTTTGAATGACATAGTCGAACTTAATATTTGATTCTTCTGTTGGCTCTTTTGTGCTCAATACTCCAAGTCCATAGAGATTGACCACTTATTATAGCCTCCAAAATATTTAAATCAATTTCTAGTGGATAGATTAGGGAAGATTTACAGTTTAGAATTTAATACACAATGTAATATAGTTTGTAGTAGTATTCTCTTCTCTTTGTTTAGTGGATAATGCCCTGTCAAACTTGTGTTCGACACTTGATATCACTGAGGCTTCACCTCAGTGAGTTGTGAGTTGTGGTGCGGTCCCTGACATTGCCGGGAGGATGAGTTTAAATATATCTCTCCTCCTGGCACTGTTGTGGACGCGCGCACCGTGTAGCACGATCTCTACAGTTCAGTTCAATAAAGGGTATTTATATCATGATCTCTTATTGCAGACACCTGTGTTCTAAATTACATGTCTTCCTGGTATTATAAATGCCACATTCCATTTTCTTAAATTTCTTAATGTCTATTGTCCACATGTCTTCCTGGTATTATAAACACTCCGTTTCAATTTTCTATTCCTCAACGTCCATTTGTGATTATTCTGATATTTTTAATGACTCATTTAAAGGATTATGTATAGTATTTTATTTTATTATTTGTATATATTTTATACCCATCTATATTCAATAGGTTTAATATACACCAGTTAAGGAATGTTGTCTCTTAAATACCTATTTTAGTATTAAGTGCTAACACTATTTAGTAAGACATCTATTTTTATACTTTTTTATATAATTATTATTTATTATTAAATACATCTTTCTTGCTAGTTGGATTATATTATATTATACAGTATGTTATTTTAACTGTTATTAAGGGGTCTATTCATACAGAAAACGAAAACAGAATTGCTACTTATCACTATACATCGCATCGCTTCGATGCGATGTATAGCTGTGATAAGTAGCAATTCATGTATACTTACCCTTCCGACGATGCGCTGCGATGTCTGGGGCTCCTGCGGTGAGGTCTTCTCCAGCGGTCCTTCCCAGCGATGCGCGGGGTACAGCGGCGGGTCCCTTTGCGCATGCGCAGGGTGTTGACCTCCCGGCAGGCCGCAGTGGTTGCTGGGAGGTCGGGGGGCGGAGCCAGTACGAGGTGCAGAACAGCGATCAGGGAAGCATTGAGCTTCCCTGATGTCTCCGCACTACAGTTCAGGTTACGCCGTCCTGAGATGGCGAACCTGAACTCCATGGAGAAGCGGAAAGCAGAGCTTTCCGCACCTTCATGAATCGCACTCACCATACAAAGGTATGGTGATGCGATTCAGGCAGAGAGCAGGGGTACCGCTGGAGAAGTAAGAGACTTCTCCACGGTAACCCGCTCTGTGAATTGCAGTAGACAGAGAAAAGCCCTGTTTAACGCAAAACAGGGCTTTTCACTGCTGCATGAATAGACCCCTTAAACCGTTTGAATCCCAACCATATGTGTTTGTGTCTGGAAAGTCCCAGGGTCTTATTAGACTAATTGAGTTCAGTGGTTGCACATTAACAATCAATCTCTGCCTTTTAAATATGGCCCAAACGGGATTCCTTCACACAGCACTCTCCTCTGAAGAAATGACCAGTGTTGTTGGTCGAGAAACGAGTTAGGTGTGCAGTTTTGACCAAAGGACTCCTGATTAATATTCTCTCCTACGGACTGTAAGTGGCTTCCCGAAGTGGCGATTCATTGTTTACTACACTTTTGTGCTACCTCCGCTGAATTTCTGTGGACTTCACCATTGGGATGATATCAGTTAATCCACAACGGAGGTACACTACAGCCTAGCGGTAACCCACACGATTACTTCTGTGAATCCGTAAAATGAATCCATACCTGTACCACACCATTCAGTGTCTCACATGGACCAAAGTGCCAGAGCCAACTGGTAATCTAAACTGTCAGTCCGGGAAGCACCCGGACTCCACAGCGGGACACTAGGATACATAGTAACGGAATTACTGATAAAGTATATCCATTGCAAGCAATATGGATTGATACATTTACATATGCTGGCCAGCTAATCAGTGAATCTTGGATTATGCAGGTACTGGTTATTACCGAAATACAGTTACATGTAAACTAATTCAGTGTCAATACTATGTCAGACTTGCATATTGCACTGGATTTGCTCGGTTAATTTGATGAAAATAAATATCCGAGCCTTTCGTATTGAATGGAACATTTTACAGGTTAAATATGATTTCTCTTCGGTCCTAAGATTTATTAATGTCCTAAGGACTATCTGAATATTCGGGATTTTAAGATATTTTTGCATATCAATTTATATGTGATAGGTCCTCTGTATAATTTTTTATGTACTCTTAATTATTTGATTAATCTCATTAAACTGAATTTACTTCCGTTTAGTTATTTTTGCGCTCTCTCTTTATTTCTGTGACATTTCTATTTTTTCGTTTAGGGGGCTGGCAATTCCTCATAGCTCATTAAGTGAGAGCAGCATTAAGGACTATGGGGGTCATTCCGAGTTGATCGTAGCTGTGCTAAATTTAGCACAGCTATGATCATGTTGCCTGACATGCGGGGGGACACCCTCATGTCTGGCCGCCCCCCCCCCCCCCCCTGCACAAATCCAAATGCATCGCACAGCGGCGATGCCTTTGTATTTGAGGAGTAACTCCCGGCCAGCGCAGCTCCTGCTCGCTGCCCGCCCCCCCAACGGTCCGGCCATGCTTGCGTTGGCAGGACCGCTCCACCTAAACGGCTGTTTAACGTCCCCGTTCAGCCCCCTCCCGCCCAGCGACTGCCTCTGTCTAAGAGGCGATCGCTAGGCAAAGAAAGCTGCGCATGCGCAGTTCCGACCTGATTGCTGTGCTGCGACAAACTGCAGCGAGCGATCGGGTCGGAATGACCCCCAATATCCATTACCACGGATACAGGGGCGCCTCTCTTTTTTTGTAGTTGTTTTTTCTTTACTTAATGGATCACTAAAGATATTCCCTCTTTACGGCCATATCCAATGCCTGTCGGGTCCTTTCCAACGGAAAGGACCCGACAGCACTCTATTCAATGCCGGACCAAACCTGACAGGTTTGGCCCGGTCCCGACAGTGTCAATCTGACTGTTGGATTGACATTGTCGGAAACGAGACTAAAACCTGTCAGGTTGGCGCGCTTCCTACAGTACACGCGGCTTGGCGTCTGATGCCGCCGATCTGCGTGTATTCCAACAGTCGGGAAATCCAAGTTGTGGAAAAAAGCTGCCGGTAATGAATAGGATGGAACCCCTTCCGACCCCAATCATTTGGAAGCTGCCGTCTTTCCGACAAGACAGCAGCTTCCGACTCTTATTGAAAACACCCCTTAATCACCATTTGTGAAATTATGACTCATTTTGAACTTACTCTTAAGTAGTTACAATTATCCTACTTACAAAAAGTTCACATTCGCACAATAAAATAAGATTTTAAACCTACCGGTAAATCTTTGTCTCCTAGTCCGTAGAGGATGCTGGGGACTCCGTAAGGACCATGGGGTATAGACGGGCCTTGCAGGAGACATGGGCACTTTAAGACCTTTTAATGGGCGTGAGCTGGCTCCTCCCTCTATGCCCCTCCTCCACAACTCAGTTATAGAACTGTGCCCAGAGGAGACGGACAGTACGTGGCACGTCCGAAGCTTCCGGTTGAGGCATGACGCCATCATGTCTATTTGAGGGAGTCCCCAACAACTTGTTACCTCTGCAAAGACTTCTTGATGAAGTCCCCACTCCCCTGGATGGAGATCGTGCCTGCTGAGAAGGTCTGCTTCCCAGTTGTCTACTCCTGGAATGAAAACTGCTGATAGAGCGCTTACATGATTTTCCGCCCAGCAAAGAATCCTGGAGGCTTCCGCCATTGCTGCTCTGCTCCTTGTCCCACCCTGGCGGTTTACATGCGCCACGGCTGTGATGTTGTCTGACTGGATCAGAACGGGTAGGTTGCGAAGAAGATTCTCCGTCTGCTTCAGGCCGTTGTATATGGCCCTTAATTTCAGCACATTGATGTGTAGACAAGCCTCCTGGCTTGACCATATTCCCTGAAAATTTTTTCCCTGGGTGACCGCTCCCCATCCTCGGAGGCTCGCGTCCGTGGTCACGAGAACCCAATCTTGAATTCCGAACCTGCGACCCTCTAGAAGGTGAGCGCTCTGGAGCCACCACAGGAGAGAGACCCTGGCCCTGGGGGACAGGCGTATCCTCCGATGCATCTGGAGATGGGACCCTGACCACTTGTCCAGAAGGTCCCACTGAAAAGTTCTTGCATGGATCCTGCCAAACGGAATGACCTCGTAGGCCGCCACCATCTTTCCCAATACTCGAGTGCATTGATGAACTGACTCTTTTTGGTTTCAGCAGGTCCTGGACCATGTTCTTGAGTTCCTGGGCCTTTTTCATTGGGAGAAAACCCCTCTGTTTTTCCGTGTCCAAAATCATGCCCAAAAACGACAGCCGTGTTGTTGTAGTACTCTCAGGGAGAGAGACACGCTTTTTATTAAATGTTCTCTTAATCTTGCTTTTATCAGGAGATCATCCAAGTATGGGATAATTGTGACCCCCTGCTTGCGCAGGAGCACCATCATTTCCGCCATTACATTGGTAAAAATTCTCGGGACCTTGGAAAGACCAAACGGCGACATCTGAAACTGGTAATGACAATCCTGTACAGCGAATCTCAGGTATGCCTGATGAGGAGGATATATGTGGACATGAAGGTATGCATCCTTTATGTCTAGTGACACCATAAAATCCCCCCCTTCCAGGCTGGAGATCACTGCCCGGAGAGATTCCATCTTGAATTTGAACCTCTTCAAATATAGGTTTAGGTAGTTTAGATTCAGAATTGGTCTGACTGAGCCATCCGGCTTCGGGACCACAAATAGGGTTGAATAAAACCCCTTCCCCTGTTGCAATAGGGGAAGCTTGATAATCACTTGCTGTTGACACAGCTTTTGTATGGCAGCTGAAACTATTGCTCTCTCTGGGGGAGAAGCTGGCAAGGCCGATTTGAAAAATCGGTGAGGAGGCACATCTTCGAACTCCAGTTTGTAGCCTTGGGATACAATTTTGACCACCCAAGGATCCAAGTCTGACTGAACCCAGACCTAGCTGAAGAGTTTAAGACATGCCCCTATCGGTGCGGACTCCCAGCGTCATGCGGTGGATTTGGTAGAGGCCGGGGAGGACTTTTGCTCCTGGGAACTAGCCGTAGCTGGTGTTCTTTTCCCTCTACCTCTACCTCTGGCGAGGAAGGATGAGCCACGCCCCTTTCTGAACTTATTAGACCTAAAGGTTTGATTTTGATATTGAGGTGTTTTCTTTTGCTGTGGGGGAACGTAAGGCAAAAAAGAAGACTTACCCGCAGTAGCTGTGGAAACCAGGTCCGCGAGGCCCTCCCCAAATAAAACTTCACCCTTTGTAAGGTAAAGCCTCCATATGTCTCTTTAAGTCAGCATCACCAGTCCATTGACGGGTCCATAGGGACCTTCTAGCAGAAATTGCCATGGCATTGGCTCTTGAACCCAAAAGACCAATATCTCTTGCAGCCTCCCTCATATATAACGCTGCGTCTTTGATGTGACCTAAGGTCAATATAATACTATCTTTATCTAGGGTGTCCATGTCAGATGACAAGTTATCTGCCCAAGCTGCAATTGCGCTACTCACCCATGCCGACGCTACTGCCGGTCTGAGCAGGGCTCCCGTAGTCGCATGAATTGCTTCTAAGGTAGTGTCTTGCCTGCGATCCGCAGGATCCTTTAGGGTCGCCGTGTCCGGGGACAGTAGGGCCACCTTCTTGGACAAGCGCGTCAAGGCCTTGTCCACCGTGGGTGAGGATTCCCACCGTAACCTGTCCTTGAGGGGAAAGGATACGCCATAATAATTCTCTTGGGAACCTGCAGTCTCTTGTCTGGAGTTTCCCAAGCTTTTTCAAATAAAGCGTTCAGCTCATGAGATGGTGGAAACGTTACCTCAGGTTTCTTTTCCTTAAACATGCAGACCCTTGTGTCAGGGACAGAGGGGTCCTCTGTGATATGTAATACATCTTTTATTGCAATAATCATGTATTGAATACTCTTATCCACCCTTGGGTGTAACCGTGCATCATCATAGTCGACACTGGAGTCGGAATCGGTGTCGGTATCAGTGTCTGCTATCTGGGTAAAGGGACGTTTATGGGACCCTGAAGGGTCTTGTGACACCGTAAGAGCCATGGATTGACTCCCTGCTTGGTCTTTGGACTCTGCCCTGTCCAATCTCTTATGTAATAAAGCCACACTAGCATTCAAAACATTCCACATGTCCACCCAATCCGCCGTCAGCTGTGCCGACGGATACACTACCACCCAGTGCCGTAACTAGACATTTTAGCGCTGTGTGCAAGAGACGGCATCGGCGCCCCCCCCCTCAACGTAAACTGGCGGCAGTGCGCGCCGTAGGCGCAAGCAAAAAGTATAGGGGCGTGGCTTCACTTGAAAGGGGTGTGGCCACAAAATAATACCAATTCATAATGGTGCACAGTAGTCTCCATTATTCAAATTACGCCGCACAGTAGCGCCACTACTCCAGGTAGAGCACCTTTTTACACATTACGGCAGACAGCGTCCCCTTTTTACATGTTACGGCAGGCAGAGTCCACCTTACACACAACCCCCGCCCCCTACCCTTAGAGTGTAGTGTAGTGTAATATAGTGTAGTGTAATATAGTGTAGTGTAGTGTAGTCACTTACGTGCTGTTGCTGGCTCCTGACTCCTCCTGTCCACTTCACAGGCAGCAGAGAACTCAGCCGCAGCAATGCTGGGACCTCAGGCAGCGGCGGCAGGCACTAAACGGCTATGCACAAATCAGCTTCGGGCACCCGGCGTCAGGGGAAGCGACAGGACCGGCAGCGGCAGCAGGCACTACCACCAACACCCTCCCCCCCCCTACCCAACACACACAGCATACCACCTTTACACAGACCCCCTCCCCCACACTTGGCTCCCTCACAGAAATTCATTCCCACCTCCAAGTTGGCTCCCTCACACAAACACACAGCTCCTCTTCCTTCCTCAATTCCCCTCCCCTCAAACACAGACAGTATACCACCCTCACTCATATCCCCCTCACTGAGAACCCCAGAGACTGCTCTCCGCAAACAGTTATCTGCACCCCCCTCCGCACTGGTATGCTTACTGCTGCTTATCGCACTTCCGCTGCAGGGGAGATCAGTTCCGCCTCAGGGGAGCCTGAAGCACACAGGACACAGGATCAGCGTCTCTCCATACTAGCAGCATAGTGTGGGCGTAGTGGGAGCTGCGAGTGCCGCTCTGCCTACACCACGCCCACTGTATGGAGACACTGACCAGTGACCGTTTGCCAGGCTCCACAGTTGTGCTGCCCCCTGCTTCCTCTCCCCAGACACTGACAGCCGTGTGGGTACTGTGGCTGCGGGGCGGGGGGGGGGGGGGGGCTCGTCATGCTGCAAGACAAGACTGAGGTTATTTATCCCTGACACTGTGACCAGAGCAATGAATACTCAGACCCCCCCCCCCCCCCCCTGAGTGCAGGACAGCACTGCGGCGGCGGCCGGCAGGAGGCAATGAGAGCGGGCAGCGGCCGTGCGGGTGGTGCTGCCAGATTGTGCGCCCACAGTGCAGTTGCGCTGTGTGCAATGCCCCTCTGGCACACACCTAGTTACGGCTCTGCTACCACCATCTGCTCTGCTTCCTCCCTAGATGAGCCTTCCACTTCAGACATGTCGACACACACGTACTGAGGCCCCCACACACACTGGGATATATGGATATGGGGACAGACCCACAATAAGGCCCTTTGGAGAGACAGAGAGAGAGTATGCCAGCACACACCCAGCACCACTTCGTTCTGAAACAAAGTCCCAGACCTGTAAGCGCTTTTTATAACAAATATAGCACCAAATCAATGTGCCCCCCCCTCGTTTTTGCCCCCTGTTACTTGTACAGCAAGGGAAGAGTCCGGGAGCAGCTTCTCTGCAGCAAGCTGTGGAGAAAATGGCGCTGGTTAGTGCTGAGGGATCAAGCTCCGCCCCCTCGATGGCGGGCTTCGGTCCCGCTATTTGTTTATACTGGCGGGGTTTTTATATATACTGCCTCCGCAGTGTCTATATATCTGTGCCAGTCTAATATGAGGCCATAATTGCTGCCAAGGGCACCCCCCCTGCGCCCTGCATCCTTGCTGTGCCTTGTGTGTGTGTGTGGAAGCAATGGCGCGCAGCCTGACCGCTGCGCGGTACCTCATGAAGATCTGAAGTCTTCTGCCGCCTTTGAAGCCTTCTTGTTTCCTATACTTACCCGGCTTCTATCTTCCGGCGCTGTGAGGAGGACGGCGGCGCGGCTCCGGGACGAACAGCAAGGGCGACACCTGTGTTCCGACCCTCTGGAGCTAATGGTGTCCAGTAGCCTAAGAAGCAGAGCCCATCAGTCCAGGAAAGTGGGCCTGCTTCTCTCTCCTCAGTGCCCCGAAGCAGGGAGCCTGTTGCCAGCAGTGCTCCCTGAAAATAAAAAACCTAACAAAAGTCTTTTCTAGAGAAACTCAGTAGAGCTCCCCTAGTGTGCAACCAGTCTCCTCTGGGCACAGGATCTAACTGAGGTCTGGAGGAGGGGCATAAAGGGAGGAGCCAGCTCACGCCCATTAAAAGGTCTTAAAGTGCCCATGTCTCCTGCGGAGCCCGTCTATACCCCATGGTCCTTACGGAGTCCCCAATTCGGACACCCACCTTGCGGACGCCAAGGCCAATAGCATGACCACTTTCCAAGTGAGAAATTTCAACTCAACCAGTTGTAAAGGTTCAAACCAATGTGACGTAAGGAACTGTAACACCACGTTAAGGTCCCATGGAGCCACTGGGAGCACAAATGGAGGTTGTATGTGTAGTACGCCTTTCACGAACGTCTGAACTTCAGGAATCGAGGCCAATTCCCTTTGAAAGAAAATTGATAAGGCCGAAACCTGCACTTTAATGGAGCCTAACTTCAGGCCCGCATCCACACCTGCTTGCAAAAAATGGAGAAACCGCCCCAGGTGAAACTCTTCCGTAGGAGCCTTCTTGAATTCACACCAAGACACATATTTTCTCCAGATACGGTGATAATGCTTCGCTGTTACCTACTTTCTAGCCTTAAGTAGGGTGGGGATGACTTCCCAGGGAATAGCCTTCCTAACTAGGATTTGGCGTTCAACCGCCACGCCGTCAATTGCAACCGCGGTAAGTCCTGGAACACACACGGTCCTTGCTGAAACAGATCCTCTCTTAGAGGAAGAGGCCAAGGATCTCCTGTGAGTAATTCTTGAAGATCCGGATACCAGGCCCTCCGAGGCCAATCTGGTACAACGAGTATCGCCTTAACCCTTGTTCTTCTCATGATCCTTATCACCTTTGGGATGAGTGGAAGTGGAGGGAACACATAGACCGACTGAAACACCCACGGTGTCACCAGAATGTCCACTGCTACTGCTTGAGGGTCCCTCGACCTGGAACAGTATGTCTGAAGCTTCTTGTTGAGGCGCCATCATGTCTATTTGAGGAATTCCCCAACGACTTGTCACTTCTGCAAAAATCTCTTGATGAAGACCCCACTCTCCTGGGTGGAGATGATGTCTGCTGAGGAAGTCTGCTTCCCAGTTGTCTACGCCTGGAATGAAGACCGCTGACAGGGCGCTTGCATGTTTTTCCGCCCAGCGAAGGATCTTGGTGACCTCCACCATCGCCGCTCTGCTCTTTGTTCCGCCCTTGCGGTTTATGTGCGCCACGGCCGTGATGTTGTCCAACTGAATCAGAACGGGCAGGTCGCGAAGAAGATGTTCCGCTTGTAGCAGGTCGTTGTAGATGGCCCTTAATTCCAGAATGTTTATGTGCAGACAAGCTTCCTGGCTTGACCATTTTCCCTGGAAATTTTTTCCTTGTGTGACTGCTCCCCAACCTCGGAGATTCGCATCCGTGGTCACCAGAATCCAATCTTGGATGCCGAACCTGTGACCCTCTAGATGGTGAGAACTTTGGGGCCACCACAGGAGAGAAACCCTGGTCCTGGGGGACAGAGTTATTTTCCGGTGCATCTGCAGATGGGACCCTGACCACTTGTCCAGTAGGTCCCACTGATACATTCTTGCATGGAACCTGCCAAATGGAATGGCCTCGTAGGCCGCCACCATTTTCCCCAGCACTCAAGTGCATTGATGAATCGACACCCTTGGCGGTTTCAGAAGTTCCTTGACCATGTTCTGGATTTCCTGAGTTTTTTTCCAACGGGAGAAAGATCCTCTGCAGTTCCGTGTCCAGAATCATGCCCAAAAACGACAACCGAGTTGTCGGAATCAACTGCGACTTTGGCAAATTCAGGAGCCAGCCATGCTGTTGCAGCAATCGCAGTGAAAGTGCAATGTTTTATAGTATCGGCTCCTGTGATCTCGCCTTTATCAGGAGATCGTCCAAGTACAGGATAATTGTGACCCCTTGCTTGCGCAGGAGCACCATCATTTCCGCCATTACCTTTGTGAAAATCCTCGGGGCCGTGGAAAGACCAAACGGCAACGTCTGAAATTGGTAGTGACAATACTGAGCAGCGAACCTCAGGTACGCCTTATGAGGAGGATAAATGGGGACATGTAGGTAAGCATCCTTTATGTCGACAGACACCATAAAATCCCCCCCCCCCTCCAGACTGGAGATCACCGCTCGGAGAGATACCATCTTGAATTTGAAACTTTTCAAATACACATCGAGGGATTTTAAATTCAGAACCGGTCTGACCGAGCCGTCCGGCTTCGGGACCACGAATAGGCTTGAATAAAACCCTTCTCCCCGCTGTGATGGGGGAACTTCGAGAATGACTTGCTGCTGACACAGCTTTTGTATCGCCGTACACACTACCTCTCTTTCCAGAAGAGAAGCTGGCAAGGCCGATTTGAAAAATTGGCGTGGAGGCACATCTTGAAACTCCAACTTGTATCCTTGGGTCACAATTTCCAGCACCCAAGGATCCAGGCCTGAGAGAACCCAGACCTGACTGAAGAGTTGAAGACGCGCTCCCACCGGTGCGGACTCCCGCAGGGGAGCCCCAGCGTCATGCGGTGGATTTGGTAGAAGCCGGGGAGGACTTCTGCTCCTGGGAGCCTGCCACAGCCGGCAATCTTTTTCCTCTACCCTTACCTCTTGCCGCAAGGAAAGATGAGCCACATCCTTTCCGGAATTTCTGCGACCGAAAGAACTGCATCTGATATGAGGGCGTTTACTTTTGCAGAAAAGAGGACTTACTGTAGAAACCAGGTCCGCGAGGCCTTCACCAAAAAAAACTCCACCCTTGTAGGGGAGAGCCTCCATAGCCTTCTTAGAATCAGCATCACCATTCCACTTATGAGTCCACAATGCCCTTCTAGCCGAGACCGCCATGGCATTGGCCCTTGACCCCAAAAGGCCAATATCTCTCGCCGTCTCTTTTAGATAGACTGCAGCATCCCTGATATGACCCAGTGTCAACAGCACGCTATCTGTCTATATCCGATGACAAGTTATCTGCCCACTTTTCAATCGCGTTACTCACCCACGCCGAAGCCACAGCCGGTCTGAGCAGTGTACCTGTGGTGAAATAAATAGATTTCAAGGTAGCTTCCTGCCTTCGATCAGCAGGATCTTTAAGGGTCGCCATTTCAGGAGACGGTAGCGCCACTTTCTTGGACAATCGCGCTAGAGCTTTGTCTACCGTGGGTGTTGCCATCCTGAGAAGGAAACGGGTATGCCATAGCAATTCTCCTGGGAATGTGCCACCTTTTGTCTGGCGTTTCCCAGGCTTTTTCAAAAAGGGCATTCAGTTCATGAGAGGGAGGAAACGTTATCTCCGGTTTCTTGCCCTTATACATGCAGACCCTTGTCTCAGGGACAGCGGGGTCTTCCGTAATATGCAACACATCTTTTATAGCCACAATCATGTACTGAATACTCTTAGCCACCTTAGGATGTAACTTTTCATCATTATAGTCGACACTGGAGTCAGAATCCGTGTCGGTATCAGTGTCTGCTATCTGGGTAAATTAACGTTTTTGGGACCCCGAGGGGGCCTGAGTGTGTGGTACCACGTCTCCCATGGATTGCCTGCATGTTTGGTTCTGAGACTCAGATTTGTCCAACCTCTTATGTAACAAAGCCACACTGCTATTCAACACATTCCACATGTCAACCCAATCAGCAGTCGGCGGTGCCGACAGAGTCACTTCTTCATTCTGCTCAGCTCTCACACTAACCTCCTCCTGGGAAAAGCATTCAGTTTCTGCCATGTCGACACACACGTACCGACACCCCCAAACACACTGGGCTAAAGGGGACAGACCCACAGCAAGGCCTTTCAGAGAGACAGAGAAGGAGTTTGCCAGCTCACACCCAGTGCCACCCCTGTCTGAAAAGCACAATGCCCCAGACCTATTAGCGCTAATATAATACAACCAACACCAAAAGTAAGTGCCCCCCTTCGTTTTCAACACCATGTTACTTGTGACAGCAGTGGAAGGGCCAGGAGCAGCGTCTCTGCAGCAAGCTGTGGAGAGAAAATGGCGCTGGTGAGAGCTGAGGAGGAAGCCCAGCCCCCTACAAGGTGCGCTTCGGTCCCGCTGAGATTATAGTGGCGGGGGTCACAAAATATGCCTATGCACCTTAAATAGCCAGATAGTGTCTAAAAAAGAGGTTTTTATTGCAGCCCACCCTGGGCTGCAATAAAAATCCATGTAGTGCCTCAAGAAGACTGAAGTCTTCTGCCGCCTTCTGATGTCTTCTTTGCTTCGGTTACTCACCTGTCTTCCATCTTCTGGCTCTGTGAGGGGGACGGCGGCGTGGCTACGGGAGCGAGCAGCTAGGAGACCAAGGGATCGGACCCTCTGGAGCTAATGGTGTCCAGTAGCCTAAGAAGCAGAGCCTATCAGTCCCACGAAGCAGGGAGTCTGTTGCCAGCAGTGCTCCCTGAAAATAATAAAGCTAACAAAAGTCTTTTTAGAGAAACTCAGTAGAGCTCCCCTAGAGTGTGACCAGTCTCCTTCGGGCACAGAATCTAGCTGAGGTCTGGAGGAGGGGCATAGAGGGAGGAGCCAGTTCACACCCATTCAAAGTCTTATAGTGTGCCCATGTCTCCTGCGGATCCCGTCTATACCCCATAGTCCTTTTGGAGTCCCCAGCATCTTCTAGGACGAAGGAGAAATGCTTTATATAGCAACAAATGTGGTGCATTTTGATACTAAAGCGTTGAGTGGCACCACAGGCAGGGGCACAATGCACACATGCAACTTGGGGTAGGAAGATGGGTCCCCGGTTCCATCAACCTGCACCAAGTTGCATGTGTGCATTGTGCCCCTGGCTGTGGTGCCACTCAACACCGTAGTATCACAACGCACCACATCTGTTGCTCTATATATATATATATATAATATATCTCTCTCAAGGTCAGCATTTCCATTTGAGAAACATAAAAAAATGTCTATACCTTTTTTTTAAATATGCAGCAAACACGGCTGATCTTTTTCAAACAGTATAAAGTTTTCATGCTGAAGCACATGAAATTGCTTTGAAAAAATATGTTCTTTTTATTTCAAGACATAATTGTATATGTGGCCAACATGGCTAAATGTCAGCAAATAGTATAAAGTTTTCATGATACACTACATGTGCATCATTACATGTATGAAATGGAAAAAAAAATGCTATATATAACAACTAATGTGGTGCATTTTGATACTACAACGTTGAGTGGCACCGCAGCCAGGGGCACAATGCACACATGCAACTTGGGGTAGGAAGGTGGGTCCCCGGTTCCATCAACCTGCATCAAGTTGCATGCGTGCCACTCAACACCGTAGTATCAAAATGCACCACATCTGTTGCTGTATATATCAAGGTCAGCATTCCCATTTGAGAAACATGTAAAAATGCCTATAACTTTTTTTAAATATGCAGCCAACATGGCTGAACTTTTTCAAACAGTATAAAGTTTTCACAACGAAGCACATGAAATTGCTTTGAAAAAAATTTATTTTTATTTCAAGACATATGTGGCCAACATGGCTAAACGTCAGCTAATAGTATAAAGTTTTCATGATGTACCACATGTGCATCATTACATGTATTAAATTATAAAAAAAATTATATATATAACAACTAATGTGGTGCATTTTGATACTACGGCGTTGAGTGGCACCGCAGCCAGGGGCACAATACCCACATGCAACTTGGTGCAGGTTGATGCAACCGGGGACCCATCTTCCTACCCCAAGTTGCATGTGTGCATTGTGCCCCTGGCTGCGGTGCCACTCAATGCTGTATTATCAAAATGCACCACATTAGTTGTTATATATAGAATTTTTTTTATAATTTAATACAACTAATGTGGTGCATTTTGATACTACGGCGTTGAGTGGTTGGGAAAGCGCAGCAGAGGTTGTTCTTCCTCAGGCAACTAAGGAAGTTCAACATCCCACAGAAGCTTCTGCTCCTCTTCTACTCCGCGATTGTGGAGTCGGTACTGTGCTCCTCGATACTCGTATGGTACAGCTCCGCCAGCGCGAGGGACAGATGCAAGCTCCAAATGGTGGTCAGAACCGCAGAGAAGATCATCGGGGCCGACCTTCCCTCAGTCCAGGACCTGTACCTGTCCAGAGTTAAAAAGCGGACAATGAAGATAATAAAAGATCAGCTACACCCCGGCCACAGCATGTTTAACTTGCTTCCTTCAGGCAGGTGTTACAGGGCTGTCCCCGCCAGGTCCACCAGAAGTCTCAAAAGTTTCTTTCCCCAAGCGGTCCGCCTGCTGAACTCCTGAACATTGACTGACTAGATGTACATGTAACTAACTTGTGTCCCTACAGTATACCTATCTGTGTGATTTAACTTGCCCCCCCACCCCCTCACCTGCTTATCTGTTACCTACTCGGCTGTTGTATAGAAAACTGAAGACAAACTCCTAGTATACGCAAGTATACCTGTCCAATAAAGTTGATTCTGATTCTGATCCCTAGCAGCATGTGTGCATTGTCCGCCTGAAAGCGTTGACACTCACCGTAGTATCAGACTGCACCACATCTAGTGGTATGTATAACAAAGGTGTCACGATCCGGGTATCTGGACGCCATTTCTTACCCATCAGATGCCTCCTAAGGCTGGCTCAGCGCTCCAGGACCGGATCCCATCTGTTATCCTGATGTTTACATTCCTGTATCCTCTCCTGTCACTCTGAGACGCTGTCACAGTAAACGCCATATTACACCTGGCATGGCGTCTCCCGCGGCCTCCGCCGCCGTCCCTGAGCTTCTGCATGCAGAGTGTCTGAGTGGCGATTACGTCAGCCGCGGCCTCCGCTGTGTCCGCGTGGTTGGATGTGCACCTGTCAGCTTGGCGCCTCCTGTCTCCGGTGGCCGGCGCCGCCATTACTGTTTTCATTACCACATGGATTACAAACCAAACTTCCCTCCAAGTGTCTGCATGGGCGCAGCCATCTTGGATTCTGTCAGCTGATCATTTCCACCAATCTGTTCTCAGTATTGATAATCTGCATAATTGCCTAGCCAATCCCTTCCTTGCTGCAGGTATAAATACACTGTGCCTGAGCAAGGAAGGCGTCAGTGCTTTGGTTGTCAAACCTAGTTCCTGTTTGTCTCTCTCCTGTGATTGTCTTCCAGGTTCCAGCTCCTGTCTCAAGACTTCCACCATAGAGACCCGCACCAGCATTCCACCTGCGGTGTAGCCTGACTCTCCGATCCATTGTGGATTCATCTGTTTCCAGCTACAACATTACCTGCTTCCAGCCCAGCTTCCAGCAGAGTACAGCTTCTCTTAAAGGGCCGGTGTCTTTTCTACAGTTTACCACTCTCCACCGGTATTATTATTTCTCCGCTCTCAAACTCTACATTTCATTCATATTGCATCGCTCTCAAGCTTCATTTATTATTTAACTGGTTCCAGCCAGTATCCACTCCGTGCCAACATCTGTCTGGTTCCAACCAGAACCCACAGCAGCTATTTTATTTTACAGCAGTCCAGCTTTCCCTGGAACACCAGCTGGTACGATCCTGGGCTTTCTTCATTGCTACAGTCAGGCCTGGTAAGGACTTTCCAACTCGCAGATAATAAGAACTGTCTCATACTACCAGAGCTCTGTGGCCCCTGCCACCCTGTAGTACCCAGGAACTGTATTATTTCTCTGCTGATTTTATGTTTCTTTTACTGCTACTGTGATGCATGGAGTTTGTCATAAATAAACATCATTGACTTTTATTCAAGTTGTCGTGGTCACGCCTTCGGGCGGTTCTTCTTCATGTTACTTACATGTCCAGGGGTCTGATACAACCTCCCAGGTTCCGGTACATCTCAGCCCCTACAACTGAGGCTGCCTCCCGTCAGCTCAGGCCCTCAGTTGTGACAGTAAGCACTGACCTAATGAATCCAGCCGGAGACCAGGACCAAGCGGCCAGGCCAATGCAAGAACTGGCAGCCCGACTAGAACATCAGGAGGCTGCACAGGGCCACATCATCCGCTGTCTCCAGGATCTCTCTACTCGGCTGGATGGGATTCAGACAACTCTCCGTGGATCAGGCGCGTCTGGTGCGTCAACCACAGTGACTCCAGCTATAACCCCACCCACCTTACCCATTTCTGCTCCACGTCTTCATCTTCCAACGCCAGCAAAATTTGACGGATCTCCAAGATTCTGCAGGGGATTTCTCAACCAGTGTGAGATTCAGTTTGAGCTACAACCTGGCAATTTTCCCAGTGACCGTACAAAAATTGCCTACATTATTTCTCTTCTCAGTGGCTCAGCCCTTGATTGGGCATCACCGTTATGGGAGAGGTCCGACACCCTGCTATCTGCTTACACTGCATTCGTGTCAACATTCAGGCGCATCTTCGACGAGCCAGGCCGGGTAACCTCAGCTTCATCCGAGATTCTCCGTTTACGCCAGGGGTCACGTACTGTAGGACAATATCTGATACAGTTCCAGATCCTGGCATCCGAACTGGCATGGAACGACGAGGCCCTGTATGCTGCATTCTGGCATGGCTTATCTGAGCGTATTAAAGATGAGTTAGCTACCAGAGACTTACCCTCTAAGTTAGACGAGCTAATCTCACTCTGCACGAAAGTTGATTTACGTTTCAGAGAGAGGGCAACTGAGCGTGGAAGATTATCTGCTCCAAAATCTTCTGCTCCTCCTCCTCGCCAACTGTCACCAACTAAAGATGAGCCCATGCAAATTGGCCGTTCCCGTTTAACTCCTGCTGAGCGCCGAAGACGTCTCTCCGAGTCTCTCTGTCTTTATTGTGCAGCTCCGTCTCACACCATTAATGCCTGTCCCAAACGTCCGGGAAACTCCAAATCCTAGCTCGCCAAGGAGAGGGCCGGCTAGGAGTAATGATCTCCTCTCCATCTCCTCAAGATTGTAATCTCCCAGTCTCGCTTCAAGTTGCTCAACGTTATCGGAACGTCATTGCCCTCCTTGATTCCGGAGCAGCTGGGAACTTTATTACCGAAGCCTATGTTAAACGGTGGTCCCTACCCACCGAGAGACTTCCTTCGTCCATTTCTTTAACTGCCGTGGATGGCAGCAAAATTTTTGATGCAGTTATTTCTTTAAGGACTCTACCAGTTCGTCTGAGAGTGGGAGTTCTTCATTCCGAACTTATTTCTTTTTTAGTGATTCCAAGAGCCACACATCCTGTGGTCCTGGGCCTTCCATGGCTCCGTCTTCACAATCCTACAATTGATTGGACGACTACGCAAATCCTGGCATGGGGTTCCTCCTGTGCTGAGACATGTTTGTTTAAAGTATTGCCTGTCTGTTCTTCCTCCCCCAGGTCGTCTGATGTTCCACCTCCTCCATATCAAGATTTCACGGATGTGTTCAGTAAAGCTTCTGCTGATATCCTTCCTCCTCATAGAGAATGGGACTGCCCGATTGATCTCGTTCCAGGGAAGGTTCCACCTCGAGGCCGAACTTATCCGTTGTCTCTGCCTGAGACGCATTCTATGGAGGAATACATTAAAGAGAACCTAGCAAAGGGGTTCATTCGACCTTCTTCTTCCCCAGCCGGCGCAGGCTTCTTTTTTGTAAAAAAGAAAGATGGTGGTCTGCGGCCGTGCATCGACTACAGAGGTTTGAACGACATTACCATCAAGAACCGTTATCCTTTACCCCTGATTACTGAGCTCTTTGACAGAGTTAGCGGAGCTACCATCTTTACAAAGCTGGACTTGAGAGGTGCATACAATCTCATCCGGATCCGTGAGGGTGACGAGTGGAAGACCGCCTTTAACACCCGTGACGGACATTATGAGTACCTCGTCATGCCCTTCGGATTGAGCAATGCTCCAGCTGTCTTCCAGCATTTTGTCAATGAGATCTTCAGAGACATTCTATACCGTCATGTCGTGGTCTATCTAGACGATATCCTCATTTTTGCCAACGATTTAGAGGAACAACGTTTTTGGGTTAAAGAGGTTCTGTCCCGTCTCCGTGTCAATCATCTCTATTGCAAATTAGAGAAATGCGTCTTTGAAGTCAAGTCCATTCCGTTTCCAGGGTACATTGTGTCCGGTTCCGGACTAGAGATGGATCCTGAGAAACTACAAGCAATCCAAAATTGGCCGGTACCCTTAACCCTCAAAGGGGTCCAGAGGTTCTTAGGGTTCGCCAACTATTACCGAAAGTTTATACGAGACTTTTCCACCATTGTGGCGCCTATTACTGCTTTCACTAAGAAGGGTGCTAACCCGTCCAAGTGGTCTGAAGAAGCCATGCAAGCATTTCATCTTTTAAAACAAAGGTTCATCTCTGCGCCTGTTCTGAAACAGCCTGACATCGACTCTCCTTTCATCTTAGAGGTGGATGCCTGCTCCGTTGGAGTAGGAGCGGTGTTATCTCAGAGGGCTAAAGATGGCCATTTACACCCTTGCAGTTTCTTCTCCCGGAAGTTCTCCCCAGCTGAGCGCAACTATGCCATTGGCGACCAGGAGTTGCTAGCCATCAAGCTCGCTCTAGAAGAGTGGAGGTATCTGTTGGAGGGAGCTTCTCATTCAATCACCATACTTACAGACCACAAGAACCTGTTATATCTGAAAGGCGCACAATGTCTCAACCCTCGTCAGGCCAGATGGGCACTTTTCTTTTCCAGGTTCGACTTTAAACTCCAGTTCTGTCCGGGCTCTCAGAATCGCAAGGCCGATGCCCTTTCCCGCTCATGGGAGCAAGAAAATGAGTCAGAGTCTTCAGACAAACATCCTATTATAAATCCGTTGGCATTCTCCACGGTAGGGATGGACTCTACGCCCCCATCAGGGAAAAGTTTTGTGAAACCGATGCTAAGGAAGAAGCTCATGCATTGGGCCCATGCTTCCCGTTTTGCCGGACATACAGGTATCCAAAAAAAACTGGAGTTTATCTCTAGGTCCTATTGGTGGCCAACTCTGAAAAAGGACGTCTTGGAGTTTATTGCATCTTGTCCAAAGTGTGCTCAACATAAGGTATCCCGCCAGTCGCCTGCGGGGCAACTGGTTCCACTATCTGTTCCCCGTCGACCTTGGACCCATTTGTCGATGGATTTTATTACAGATTTACCCATGTGCAACAAGTTCAATACCATCTGGGTGGTAGTTGACCGGTTCACCAAGATGGCACACTTCATTCCTCTCACCGGTCTTCCGTCAGCTTCCAAGTTGGCTCAAGCATTCATACAAGAGATCTTCCGACTCCACGGTCTTCCTGAAGAAATTATCTCAGATCGAGGAGTTCAATTCACAGCCAAATTCTGGCGAAGTTTATGTCAAGTCCTCCAAGTCAAGCTAAAGTTTTCCACGGCTTACCATCCTCAGACCAATGGTCAAACCGAGAGGGTGAATCAGGACTTGGAGGCCTTCCTCCGCATCTATGTGTCTTCCTCTCAAGATGACTGGGTTCAACTACTTCCCTGGGCCGAGTTCTGTCATAACAACCAGTATCATTCTTCATCTGCTTCAACACCATTCTTCACTAACTTTGGATTCCACCCTAAAGTCCCTGAGTTCCAACCGCTTCCAGCAACTTCTGTTCCCGCAGTGGATATCACCTTGCATCAGTTTGCCAATATCTGGAAGAGCGTACGATCAGCTCTGCTCAAGGCATCGTTCAGGTACAAGAAGTTTGCGGATAAGAAGCGTCGAGCAGTTCCTGCTCTCAAGGTGGGTGATCGGGTATGGTTATCCACGAAGAATTTGAGATTAAGAGTTCCCAGTATGAAGTTTGCACCTCGCTATATCGGTCCTTTCAAGATTGAACAAGTCATCAATCCTGTTGCTTACAGACTTCAGTTGCCTCCCTTCTTAAAAATACCCAGGACATTCCATGTTTCCCTGTTGAAACCGCTGATCTTGAATCGGTTTCATTCCTCACTTCCTCCAACTCCGAAAGTCCAAACTCAACGAGGCGTTGAGTATGAAGTAGCCAAGATCCTGGACTCACGTCACCGTTACGGTCAACTACAATATCTTATTGACTGGAAGGGTTATGGCCCTGAGGAACGTTCATGGACCAATGCTTCTGATGTCCATGCTCCTGCCTTGGTCCGGAGATTCCATTCCAAGTTTCCTCAAAAACCAAAGAAGTGTCCTGGGGCCACTCCTAAAGGGGGGGGTGCTGTCACGATCCGGGTATCTGGACGCCATTTCTTACCCATCTGATGCCTCCTAAGGCTGGCTCAGCGCTCCAGGACCGGATCCCATCTGTTATCCTGATGTTTACATTCCTGTATCCTCTCCTGTCACTCTGAGACGCTGTCACAGTAAACGCAATATTACACCTGGCATGGCGTCTCCCGCGGCCTCCGCCGCCGTCCCTGAGCTTCTGCATGCAGAGTGTCTGAGTGGCGATTACGTCAGCCGCGGCCTCTGCTGTGTCCGCGTGGTTGGATGTGCACCTGTCAGCTTGGCGCCTCCTGTCTCCGGTGGCCGGCGCCGCCATTACTGTTTTCATTACCACATGGATTACAAACCAAACTTCCCTCCAAGTGTCTGCATGGGCGCAGCCATCTTGGATTCTGTCAGCTGATCATTTCCACCAATCTGTTCTCAGTATTGATAATCTGCATAATTGCCTAGCCAATCCCTTCCTTGCTGCAGGTATAAATACACTGTGCCTGAGCAAGGAAGGCGTCAGTGCTTTGGTTGTCAAACCTAGTTCCTGTTTGTCTCTCTCCTGTGATTGTCTTCCAGGTTCCAGCTCCTGTCTCAAGACTTCCACCATAGAGACCCGCACCAGCATTCCACCTGCGGTGTAGCCTGACTCTCCGATCCATTGTGGATTCATCTGTTTCCAGCTACAACATTACCTGCTTCCAGCCCAGCTTCCAGCAGAGTACAGCTTCTCTTAAAGGGCCGGTGTCTTTTCTACAGTTTACCACTCTCCACCGGTATTATTATTTCTCCGCTCTCAAACTCTACATTTCATTCATATTGCATCGCTCTCAAGCTTCATTTATTATTTAACTGGTTCCAGCCAGTATCCACTCCGTGCCAACATCTGTCTGGTTCCAACCAGAACCCACAGCAGCTATTTTATTTTACAGCAGTCCAGCTTTCCCTGGAACACCAGCTGGTACGATCCTGGGCTTTCTTCATTGCTACAGTCAGGCCTGGTAAGGACTTTCCAACTCGCAGATAATAAGAACTGTCTCATACTACCAGAGCTCTGTGGCCCCTGCCACCCTGTAGTACCCAGGAACTGTATTATTTCTCTGCTGATTTTATGTTTCTTTTACTGCTACTGTGATGCATGGAGTTTGTCATAAATAAACATCATTGACTTTTATTCAAGTTGTCGTGGTCACGCCTTCGGGCGGTTCTTCTTCATGTTACTTACATGTCCAGGGGTCTGATACAACCTCCCAGGTTCCGGTACATCTCAGCCCCTACAACTGAGGCTGCCTCCCGTCAGCTCAGGCCCTCAGTTGTGACAAAAGGCACCAGTAATTGAGAATCACCCTACATTTGAAAGAGACTTTCCTCCTCCACTTGTCCTCCCTGTGACATCAAGGAGGTCATAATTGCGGAGGAGACGGTGGATGTGTGGCTGGCTTGGGAAGGGTAGTGTCACGATCCGGGTATCTGGACGCCATTACTTGCCTTTTAGATGTCTCCTGAGGCTGGCTCAGCGTTCCAGGGCCGGATTTCATCTGTAATACTGATGTCTACATTCTGCTTCCCTCTCCTGTCACCCTGAGACGCTGTCACAGCGGCGCCATGTTTGCTTTCTGAATGGCGTCTCCCGTCCTCCGCGGCCTCCGCCGCCGTTCCTGTGTTCCAGTATGCAGGATATCAGAGTGGCGCCTCATGCCAGCCGCGGCCTCCGCTGTCGTCCGCGTGGTTCTAGTGTGCAGTCATCAGTCTGGCGTCTCCTGTCCTCTGCAGCCGGCGCCGCCATTGCTGCTAAGTTTCCACATGGATTACCAAACCAACTTTCCCTCCAAGTACCTACATGGGCGCAGCCATGTTGGATTCTGTCACCTGTTCAATTTCCACCAATCCGCTGCTCCACTGAAATCTGCATAATTGCCTAGTCAATCTCTTCCTTGCTGCAGGTATAAGTATTCTGTGCCTGAGCAAGGAAGGCGTCAGTGCTTTGGTTGTCAAACCTAGTTCCAGTCTGTCTCTCTCCTGTGGTTGTTTTCCAGGTTCCAGTTCCAGTCTCCAAGCTTCCACTAAAGAGACCCGCTCCAGTCTACCACCTGCGGTGCAGCCTGACTCTCCAGTCCTCTGGGACTCATCCGTTTCCAGCTACAGATTCACCTGCTTCCAGCACTTAGCTTCCAGCAGAGATCAGCTCTTCTTAAAGTGCCGGTACCATTTCTGCAGATTTCCATTTACCACCGGTACTAATATTTCACCGCTCTCAAGCTCCATATATCATTTATATTTCATCACTCTCAAGCTTAATTTATCATTTGGCTGGTTCCATCCAGTATCCACTCCGTGTCTACATCTGTCTGGTTCCAACCAGTACCCACAGCAGCCACTTTATCTACAGCAGCCCAGCTTCCCATGGAACATCAGCTGGTATGATCCTGGGCTATCTCCATTACTACAGTCGGGCCTGGTAAGGACTTTCCATCTAGAGGATAATAAGAACTGTCTCATACTACCAGAGCCCTGTGGCCATTTCCATCCTGTAGTACCCAGGAACTGTGTCATATAACTGCTGATTTTACGTTTTTCTTTTACTACTGCTGTGTTGCATGGAGTTTGTCAAATAAACATCATTGACTTTTACCTTGGTTGTCGTGGTCACGCCTTCGGGCAATCTTCCTACGTGTAACTTACATGTCCAGGGGTCTGATACAACCTCCCAGGTTTCTCTACACCTCAGCCCCTACAACTGAGGCTGCCTCCCGTCAGCTCAGGCCCTCAGTTGTGATAGTTAGCACTGACCATATGAATCCAGCTGGAGACCAGGATCAAGCGGCCTGGCCGATGCAAGAACTTTCAGCCAGACTCGAACATCAGGAGGCTGCACAGGGCCACATCATCCGCTGTCTCCAGGATCTCTCTACTCGGCTGGATGGGATTCAGACAACCCTCCATGGATCAGGCGCGTCCGGTGCGTCACCCACAGTGACTCCAGCTGTAACCCCACCCACCTTACCCATTTCTGCTCCACGTCTTCATCTTCTAACGCCAGCAAAATTTGACGGATCTCCAAGATTCTGCAGGGGATTTCTCAACCAGTGTGAAATCCATTTTGAGCTACAACCTGGCAATTTCCCCAGTGATCGTACTAAAATTGCCTACATTATTTCTCTTCTCAGTGGCTCAGCCCTTGACTGGGCATCACCATTATGGGAGAAGTCTGATACCCTGCTGTCCTCCTATACTGATTTTGTAACAACATTCAGGCGCATCTTCGACGAGCCAGGCCGGGTAACTTCAGCTTCATCTGAGATTCTCCGTTTACGCCAGGGATCGCGTACTGTAGGACAGTATCTTATACAGTTCAAGATCCTGGCATCCGAACTGGCATGGAACGACGAGGCCCTGTATGCTGCATTCTGGCATGGCTTATCAGAGCGCATCAAGGATGAGTTAGCTACCAGAGACTTGCCCTCTAAGTTGGATGAGCTAATCTCACTATGCACGAAAGTTGATCTCCGGTTCAGAGAAAGAGCAACTGAGCGAGGAAGATCATCTGCTCCAAAATCTTCTGCTCCTCCTCCTCGTCAACCGTCTCCATCCAGGGATGAGCCCATGCAAGTTGGTCATTCCCATCTATCTCCTGCTGAGCGCCGAAGACGTCTTTCTGAGTCTCTCTGTCTCTACTGTGCAGCTCCGTCTCACACCATCAATGCCTGTCCCAAACGTCCGGGAAACTTCAAATCCTAGCTCGCCAGGGAGAGGGCCGGCTAGGAGTAATGATCTCCTCTCCATCTCTTCATGATTGTAACCTCCCAGTCTCGCTTCAAATTGCTCAACGTTACAGGAACGTCATTGCCCTCCTAGATTCCGGAGCAGCTGGGAATTTCATGACTGAAGCATATGTTAAACGGTGGTCCCTACCCAACGAGAGACTTCCCTCGTCCATTTCCTTGACTGCTGTGGATGGCAGTAAGATTTTTGACGCAGTTATTTCTCTAAGGACTCTACCAGTTCGTCTGAGAGTGGGAGTTCTTCATTCAGAATTTATTTCTTTTCTAGTGATTCCAAGAGCCACACATCCAGTGGTTTTGGGCCTTCCATGGCTCCGTCTCCACAATCCATCGATTGACTGGACGACTATGCAAATACTGGCATAGGGTCCCTCCTGTGCTGAGACATGTTTGTTTAAAGTACTTCCTGTTTGTTCTTCCTCCTCCAGGTCGTCTGATGTTCCACCTCCTCCATATCAAGATTACACGGACGTGTTCAGTAAAGCTTCTGCTGGAGAGGACTGGAGAGTCAGGCTGCACCGCAGGTGGTAGACTGGAGCGGGTCTCTTTAGTGGAAGCTTGGAGACTGGAACTGGAACCTGGAAAACAACCACAGGAGAGAGACAGACTGGATTTGGTAAGATTAGCTTACCAAAGACGCATTCCATGGAGGAGTACATCAAAGAGAACCTGGCGAAGGGTTTTATTCGACCTTCCTCTTCTCCAGCTGGCGCAGGCTTCTTTTTCGTAAAGAAGAAAGACCTTCCTCCTCATAGGGAATGGGACTGTCCAATTGATCTCATCCCAGGGAAGGTTCCACCTCGAGGCCGAACTTATCCGTTGTCCTTACCAAAGACGCATTCCATGGAGGAGTACATCAAAGAGAATCTGGCGAAGGGTTTTATTCGACCTTCCTCTTCTCCAGCTGGCGCAGGCTTCTTTTTCGTAAAGAAGAAAGACGGTGGCCTGCGGCCGTGCATCGATTACAGAGGTTTGAACGACATTACTATCAAGAACCGATATCCTTTACCCCTGATTACAGAGCTCTTCGATAGAGTTAGCGGAGCAACCATCTTTACAAAGTTGGATTTGAGGGGTGCCTACAATCTCATCCGGATCCGTGAGGGTGACGAGTGGAAGACCGCCTTTAACACCCGTGATGGACATTGAGTACCTCGTCATGCCCTTCGGATTGAGCAACGCTCCAGCTGTCTTCCAGCATTTCGTGAATGAGATCTTCAGAGACATCTTATACCGCCATGTCGTGGTTTATCTAGATGATATCCTTATCTTTGCCAATAATCTAGAGGAACATCGTTTCTGGGTAAAGGAGGTTCTGTCCCGTCTCCGTGTCAATCATCTCTATTGCAAATTAGAGAAATGTGTCTTTGAAGTCAAATCCATTCCGTTTCTAGGTTACATTGTGTCCGGTTCCGGACTAGAGATGGATCCTGAGAAACTACAAGTAATCCAGAATTGGCCGATACCCTTAACCCTCAAAGGGGTCCAGAGGTTCTTAGGGTTCGCCAATTACTACAGAAAGTTTATACAAGACTTTTACACCATTGTGGCGCCTATCACTGCGTTGACTAAGAAGGGTGCTAATCCGTCCAAGTGGTCTGAAGAAGCTACGCAAGCTTTTCATCTATTAAAACAATGGTTCATCTCTGCACCAGTTCTGAAACAGCCTGACATCGACTCTCCTTTCATCTTAAAGGGTGAATGCCTCCTCCGTTGGAGTAGGAGCGGTGTTATCCCAGAGGGCTAAAGATGGCCATCTACATCCTTGCAGTTTCTTCTCCTGGAAGTTCTCCCCAGCTGAGAGCAACTATGCCATTGGCGACCAGGAGTTGCTAGCCATCAAGCTCGCTCTAGAGGAGTGGAGATATCTGTTGGAGGGAGCTTCTCATTCAATCACTATACTTACCGACCACAAGAATCTTTTATATCTGAAAAACGCACAATGTCTTAACCCTCGTCAGGCCAGATGGGCACTTTTCTTTTCCAGGTTCGACTTTAAACTCCAGTTCTGTCCGGGCTCTCAGAATCGCAAGGCCGATGCCCTTTCCCGCTCTTGGGAGCAAGAAAATGAGTCAGAGTCTTCAGACAAGCATCCAATTATTAATCCGTTGGCATTCTCCACGGTAGGGATGGACTCTACGCCCCCACCAGGGAAAAGTTTTGTGAAGCCGGTGTTAAGGAAGAAGCTCATGCATTGGGCCCATGCTTCCCGTTTTGCCGGACATACAGGCATTCAAAAAACCCTTGAGTTTATCTCTAGGTCCTATTGGTGGCCAACTCTGAAGAAGGACGTCATGGAGTTTATTGCATCTTGCCCAAAGTGTGCCCAACACAAAGTATCACGCCAGTCTCCTGCGGGGCAACTGGCTCCATTATCTATTCCCCGTCGACCGTGGACCCATTTGCCGATGGACTTTGTTACAGACCTGCCTATGTGCAACAAGTTCAATACCATCTGGGTGGTAGTTGACCGGTTCACCAAGATGGCACATTTCATTCCTCTCACCGGTCTTCCGTCAGCTTCCAAGTTGGCTCAAGTGTTCATACAAGAGATCTTCCGACTCCACGGTCTTCCTGTAGAGATCATCTCAGATCGAGGAGTACAATTCGCAGCCAAATTCTGGCGAAGTTTGTGTCAAGCCCTCCAAGTCAAACTAAAGTTTTCCACAGCTTACCATCCTCAGACCAATGGTCAAACTGAGCGGGTGAATCAGGACTTGGAGGCCTTCCTCCGCATCTATGTGTCTTCCTCTCAAGATGACTGGGTTCAACTACTTCCCTGGGCCGAGTTCTGCCATAACAACCAATATCATTCCTCATCTTCTTCAACACCATTCTTCACTAACTATGGATTCCACCCTAAAGTTCCAGAATTCCAACCGCTTCCAGCAACTTCTGTTCCAGCAGTGGATATCACCTTGCGTCAGTTTGCAAACAACTGGAAGAATGTACGAGCGGCTCTGCTCAAAGCATCGTTCAGGTACAAGAAGTTTGCTGATAAGAAGCGTAGAGCGGTTCCTGCTCTCAAGGTGGGTGATCGTGTGTGGTTGTCCACAAAGAATTTGAGGTTAAGAGTTCCCAGCATGAAGTTTGCACCTCGTTACATCGGTCCTTTCAAAATTGAACAAGTCATCAATCCTGTTGCTTACAGACTCCAGTTACCTCCCTTCTTGAAAATACCTAGAACATTCCATGTTTCCCTTTTGAAACCGCTGATTCTTAATCGGTTTCATTCTACACTTCCTCCGGCTCCGAAAGTCCAGACTCAATGGGGAGTTGAGTATGAAGTTGCCAAGATTCTGGACGCACGTCACCGTTACGGTCAATTACAGTATCTTATTGACTGGAAGGGCTATGGTCCTGAGGAACGCTCTTGGACCAATGCTTCAGATGTCCATGCTCCTGCCTTGGTACGGAATTTCCACTCCAAGTTTCCTCAAAAGCCGAAGAAGTGTCCTGGGGCCATTCCTAAAGGGGGGGTGCTGTCACGATCCGGGTATCTGGACGCCATTACTTGCCTTTTAGATGTCTCCTGAGGCTGGCTCAGCGTTCCAGGGCCGGATTTCATCTGTAATACTGATGTCTACATTCTGCTTCCCTCTCCTGTCACCCTGAGACGCTGTCACAGCGGCGCCATGTTTGCTTTCTGAATGGCGTCTCCCGTCCTCCGCGGCCTCCGCCGCCGTTCCTGTGTTCCAGTATGCAGGATATCAGAGTGGCGCCTCATGCCAGCCGCGGCCTCCGCTGTCGTCCGCGTGGTTCTAGTGTGCAGTCATCAGTCTGGCGTCTCCTGTCCTCTGCAGCCGGCGCCGCCATTGCTGCTAAGTTTCCACATGGATTACCAAACCAACTTTCCCTCCAAGTACCTACATGGGCGCAGCCATGTTGGATTCTGTCACCTGTTCAATTTCCACCAATCCGCTGCTCCACTGAAATCTGCATAATTGCCTAGCCAATCTCTTCCTTGCTGCAGGTATAAGTATTCTGTGCCTGAGCAAGGAAGGCGTCAGTGCTTTGGTTGTCAAACCTAGTTCCAGTCTGTCTCTTTCCTGTGGTTGTTTTCCAGGTTCCAGTTCCTGTCTCCAAGCTTCCACTAAAGAGACCCGCTCCAGTCTACCACCTGCGGTGCAGCCTGACTCTCCAGTCCTCTGGGACTCATCCGTTTCCAGCTACAGATTCACCTGCTTCCAGCACTTAGCTTCCAGCAGAGATCAGCTCTTCTTAAAGTGCCGGTACCATTTCTGCAGATTTCCATTTACCACCGGTACTAATATTTCACCGCTCTCAAGCTCCATATATCATTTATATTTCATCGCTCTCAAGCTTCATTTATCATTTGGCTGGTTCCATCCAGTATCCACTCCGTGTCTACATCTGTCTGGTTCCATCCAGTACCCACAGCAGCCACTTTATCTACAGCAGCCCAGCTTCCCATGGAACATCAGCTGGTATGATCCTGGGCTATCTCCATTACTACAGTCGGGCCTGGTAAGGACTTTCCATCTAGAGGATAATAAGAACTGTCTCATACTACCAGAGCCCTGTGGCCATTGCCATCCTGTAGTACCCAGGAACTGTGTCATATAACTGCTGATTTTCTTTTACTACTGCTGTGTTGCATGGAGTTTGTCAAATAAACATCATTGACTTTTACCTTGGTTGTCGTGGTCACGCCTTCGGGCAATCTTCCTACGTGTAACTTACATGTCCAGGGGTCTGATACAACCTCCCAGGTTTCTCTACACCTCAGCCCCTACACCTGAGGCTGCCTCCCATCAGCTCAGGCCCCCAGTTGTGATAGGTAGCTGGTTTGAGGAGGAGATTGGAAAGTGGGGGAAGGGTGCGTGGATGGGGTTGGGGGTTGACGAAACGGGGAGGGTGGACAGTTTGATGAGGAGGGGTTTGAGGAGGATGGAAAGTGGAGGAAGGGTAGTTGGATTGGGCCTGAGGTTGCAGATAACCGGAATGATAGCTGATATGTGGAGTACTAGATGTAGGGTAGGTGGGTGGTGGTGAACTAAAGGTCAATGGGAGATGAGGAAAATATGCTTGAGGTTCTGGCCTATGAACGCTCCACTCTGGTGTCAGATGCCCTGAGAGTGTTTGGTACAAAACCTGCAACACCAGGCGCTGGCACTCTACTTGCTGCTGCGCAGAAACCTTCTGCATAGTTTTGCTCACATATGAAGCAAAGTCGTCAAACTCATCTGGTTTACGTAGCAGCTGTGAATGGGCCTCTACTAGGAGAGGGTCTTCTACAAATTTTGTTTTCCGTGGCTTCCTCTTGCCAGTAGGTTGCGGCGGAGAGGTTGGTTCCTCTGGGGAGGTGTTGATGAGGCCAGGGGTACGGCTGAGGTCTTCTTCAGGTGTCTGTAGGGTAAAGAGAAACATATTTAGTGGATAGTCAAACTATTTTTTTTTTCTTTTACAGTTCCCTACAAGCGTGGCAGAATGGCAAGTTTTTACAGAGGACTTTGACAGGCGCTGGAATTACCCAAACTGTGGTGGTGCAATAGACGGGAAACATGTGCGCATCACCAAACCCACCAACAGTGGGTCGGAATACTACAATTACAAGGGCTACTTTAGCATTGTTCTCATGGCGGTAGTCAATGCAAACTATGAGTTTATTTTCCTGGATGTTGGGAAAAATGGTCGTTGCTCGGATGGTGGATCGTTGAAAAAACAAGATTTATGGTAAGAAATTACCGTTGTTAAATCTCTTTCTGCGAAGTACACTGGGCTCCACAAGGAATTACATCGGGGTGTAGAGTAGGATATTGATCCGAGGCACCAACAGGCTCAAAGCTTTTGACTGTTCCCAAGATGCACAGCGCAGCCGCCTCTATAACCCCGCCTCCATGCCAGTGAGCTCAGTTTTGTTAACCAGCCCTATGCAGTAGCAGGTACCAGAGACTACAACCGATCGTAGCCAATAACACCACACACTCACCGCAGGAGAGGGTGTCAGTAGCTATGCCAATACCAACCCAAAAAAGCTAAGTGCGTCAGGGTGGGTGCCTTGTGGAGCCCAGTGTACCTCGCAGAAAGAGATTTAACAACGGTAAGTTCTTACCATAAATCTAATTTTCTGCTGCAGGGTACACTGGGCTCCACAAGGAATTACAACGGGGATGTCCCAAAGCAGTTCCTCACGGAAGGGGACGCACTGTAGCGGGCACAAGAACCCGGCGTCCAAAGGAAGAATCCTGGGAAGCGGCGGTATCGAAGGCATAGAACCTTGGAAAACGTGTTCCCGGAGGATCACGTAGCCTCCTTGCACAACTGTTCAAGGGTCGCACCACGGTGGGCCGCCCAAGAAGGTCCAACCGACCGAGTAGAATGGGCCTTAATGGTAGCAGGAGCTGGACGACCAGCCTGTACATAAGCATATGCAATCACCATTCTAATCCATCTAGCCAGGGTCTGCTTAATAGCAGGCCAGCCACGTTTGTGAAAACCAAACAATACAAAAAGAGAATCAGATTTCCTGATGGAGGAAGTTCTCTTCACATAGATACGGAGAGCCCGTACCACATCCAAAGACCGTTCTTTGGGAGACAACTCAGGAGAATTAAAGGCCGGAAATACAATCTCCTGGTTAAGGTGGAAAGAAGATGCCACCTTAGGCAAATAACCTGGCTGTGTTCGAAGAACCACCCGGTCACAGTGAAAAATCAAATAGGGATACTTGCAGGACAAGGCACCCAAGTCCGAGACCCTTCTAGCTGAAGCAATAGCCAGCAAGAATAGGACCTTATGGGAAAGCCACTTAAGGTCAGCAGAGACAAGAAGCTCAAACTGAGACACTTGCAAGGCCTCCAAAACCACCAACAAGTCCCAAGGGGCCACAGGTGGCACATAAGGAGGCTGAATCCTCAACACACCCTGAGTGAAAGTATGGACATCAGGTAGGGTGGCAATCTTTCTCTGAAACCAAACCAACAAGGCAGAAATGTGAACCTTGAGGGAGGCCAGACGCAGGCCTAAGTCCAGACCCTGTTGTAGGAAGGCCAACAGTTTGGCCGTGATAAACTTGGAAACTTCATAATTGTGAGACGCACACCAAGTAAAGTAAGCATTCCAGACCCTATGGTAAATCCGAGCAGAAGCCGGCTTACAGGCCTTCAACATAGTTTGAACGGCCACCGCAGAAAAACCCTTGGCCCTCAGGACGGAAGCTTCAAGAGCCATGCCGTCAAAGCCAGACGGGCCAAGTCCTGGTAAACACAAGGACCTTGAACGAGGAGGTCTGGTCGTTGTGGAAGTAGAAGGGGACAATCTAGCAAGAGGCCCTGTAGATCGGAGAACCAGTGCCGTCTGGGCCACGCTGGAGCTAGCAGAAGTAGGTTTCCTCCTTCTTGCTTGAACTTCTGTATCACTCTGGGCAGGAGTGACACCGGAGGGAACACATACGGCAGCCGAAAGTTCCATGGGATTGACAGAGCATCCATGAATGCTGCTTGAGTATCCCTTGTCCTTACTCCGAAGACCGGAACCTTGTGATTGTGTCGAAACGCCATCAGGTCCACATCTGGGAGGCCCCACTTGTCCACGAGAAGTTGAAACACCTCTGGATGTAGGCTCCATTCTCCGGCGTGCACGTCCTGACGACTGAGATAGTCCGCCTCCCAGTTCAGAACACCCGGAATGAACACTACTGATGGCGTTCTGCCCACTGAAGAATCCTTGATACTTCCCTCATTGCCATGCGGCTTCGTGTGCTGCTCTGATGATTTATGTATGCCACCGTGGTTGCGTTGTCCGATTGCACCTGAACAGGTCAGTTCTGAATGAGATGCTGGGCCAGTGTCAATACATTAAACACTGCCCGCAGTTTCAGAATATTTATCAGGAGTAGAGACTCCTCTTTGGTCCACCGACCCTGAAGAGAGTGTTGTTCCAACACCGCGCCCCAACCCCTCAGACTGGCATCTGTCGTCAGGAGGACCCAGTCGGATATCCAGAACGGACGGCCCTGCTCAATTGATGGTCCTGCAGCCACCAGCTCAGTGACAGGCGGACCTCCGGAGATAATGAGATCATGTGAGATATTATCCGGTGAGGCAGGCTGTCCCACTTGGTCAGAATTAACTACTGCAGAGGGCGAGAGTGGAACTGAGCATACTCCACCATGTCGAAAGCCGACACCATGAGACCCAGCACTTGCATTGCCGAATGTATAGACACTTGCGGACGAGATAGGAAGCATCGAATCCTGTCCTGAAGCTTCAGGACTTTCTCCAGAGACAGGAACAACCGTTGGCTGTGAGTGTCCAATAATGCTCCCAGATGTAACATGCTCCGAGCAGGAACCAGGGAGGATCTCTTCCAGTTGATCAGCCACCCGTGGACTGTCATGCACTGGACCATCAGATTGAGATGACACAGGAGAAGTTCTGGGGAATTTGCCAGGATCAACAAATCGTCCAAGTACAGTAGGATCCTGACCCCTTGACAACAGAGTGTAGCCGTCAGGACCGCCATTACTTTGGTGAAAACTCGGGAGCCATTGTCAAACCAAAGGGTAATGCCCGAAATTGGTAATGAAAGTTGCCCACCACAAACCGCAGATACTGTTGATGAGAAACCGCAATAGGAATATGCAGGTAGGCATCCAGTATGTCCAGGGAGACCATATAGTCCCCAGGCTCCATGACCAGAACAATAGAGCGCAGTGTTTCCATACGAAACTTGGAGACCCGCACATGCTTGTTCAAGGACTTCAGATTGAGAATGGGCCGCGAGGACCCGTTCGGATTCGTGACTAGAAACAGCGTGGAATAGTACCCCTAGACTCTCTGAGCTAGAGGCACCTGTACCACCACTCCTGTGACCAGAAGGGAATGTACCACTGAGTGCAACGTGTTTGCTTTTGGCAGATCCAGAGGCACATCTGTCAGGCAAAACCGCCTCAGGGGATGATTCTTGAAGGGCATGGCATAACCTCGAGCGACGACTTCCCTCGCCCCCAGGCATCTGAAGTGGTCTTCAACCATTCCTGGGCAAAACCTAGAAGTCGGCCCCCCACCTTGGGATCCCCCAGAGGGAGGCCCGCCCCGTCATGCGGCAGGCTTGTTAGTTTTGGAAGCTGGCTGACGGGCAGCCCAGGCATGCTTTGGTCTGGGCTTGTTTGGGCTGGAAGCACGAGATTGCTTTGGGTACGCCTGACCTTTTGCTTTACCTGGAGTATGAAAGGGCCAAGGGAAAGTACTTTTAGCCTTCTGTGCGGAAGGAGCCGTACTAGGTAGGCAAGCTGTTTTAGCCGTAGCCAGATCAGCCACAATCTTATTTAAGTCTTCTCCAAAGAGAATGTCTCCTTTGAAAGGAAGCACCTCCAGGGTTTTCTTGGAATCCAAATCCACCGACCAGGATCTCAAGCAAAGGATACGTCTGGCCAAGACGGACACAGTAACAGCCTTGGCCGCGAGCACCCCGGCATCGGAGGCCACCTTCTTAAGGTACAGAGAAGCCGTGGTAATAATATATGAGAGACATTGTCGAGCATGCTCAGACGCGTCGGCAGACAGTTCCGCCTTGAGTTCCTGAGCCCACGCCTCAACAGCTTCAGCAGCCCAAGTCTCTGCAATTGTTGGCCTATCCACAGCCCCAGTTAGGGTATAAATCACTTTTAAACAGCCCTCCACACGTCTATCCGTCGGTTCCTTCAGAGAGGTGACTGTGGTTACTGGCAGAGCAGAGGAAACAACCATACACGCCACATGAGAATCTACAGGCGGTGGGGTTTCCCAATTTTTACACACCTCCGCAGAGAGAGGATAGCGAGCCAACAGTCTCTTATTCGGTGTAAACTTTGTCCCCGGATTTTCCCAGCATTCCTGACGTATGTCAACCAGGTGTTTAGAGTAAGTTAAACCTGTTTAACCACCTTCTTACGCTAAAACCTATCCGGTTTCTTGGAGACCGTTTCAGGCTCAGAATCATCAGACACTTGAAGAATGAGCCGAATCGCCTCAATCAAATCCGGGGCACCCACGGATAACTTCCCTTCCCCTTCTGAAACATCAGCGTCAGTGTCAGCGGGGTCAGTTAAAGCCGTGGATTGGGAGGCGGTAATGGCCCGTTTAGAAGACGACTTAGTCTTAGGCGGGCGAGAGTGAGACTTAGATTTAGTCATAGATCGGTTCAAATGCTGCAGCTGAGTGGAAAGCTGATCCGCCCATGGCGGGTTCACAACAGGGACCATAAACTGTTGCAATGGAACAGGTGGTCCCACAGGGAGCGTCAATTTAGTCACAAGCGTGCTTAGCAATGTGGAGAATGTAGCCCAAGGCGGATCCTGTGATGTCCCAAGCGCTACTGACCCACTGGGGGTGCAATGAACCCCCTGGACTTGAACTCTCAGCTGCTAAATTATCCTCTGTTGCGTCTGCGGCCTCACTACCACGCAGTGTGGGAGAGGCCCCAACGTCGTTTCCACGTGTAGCAGACATAACTATGTGCACAATAATGGGCAATCCGGTACAAGGTGTAGCAGCACTATACCTAGCAAGAACTCTCAGATGGCACAGACCGGAGGTTCAAAAGATATAGAATATATGGTGACTATAAATCACAAGCAAAAATACCCCGACAGTATATCTTGTGATATAATCCTACATTGAAAATAGAAAAACCTGAAACACTTGGCCCCCTCAGGTATAGCAATATAGGAGTAGCACGCTGAGTGAAATACCCTGCAATAAGGCAACCACACAGCAGCTACATGCGCACACACACACACACACATATATATATCAGTAGCAGATCTTGCCACGGGCAAGCAGGACTTTTGCCCGGGGCGCCGCCTTCCGGAGGGCGCCACACCGTGGCAAGATCCGCCACTGCTGCCCGCTGTGTCCCCCGTCCGCCTCCGCTGCCCGCTGTGTCCCCGCCTCCTGTGAAGGGAACTAGACGCTACGCGTCTAGTTTCCCTTCGTGGAGTGTACCTTTGCTGAGCGGTGCACGATGACGTCATCGCGCACCGCTCAGCATTCAAGCGGCGCTAGTAATGTACAGGGGGCGTAACTGACCACGCCCCCTGTATTAGGCCACGCCCCGTTTCCTGCCCGGGGCGCAGAGCGGGCTTGAACCGGCCCTGATATATATATATATATATATATATAAATAAAGCATCAAAGCAGCCGGCACTCCCCTTGCTGGTATACCATCTGCTCCAGTGCCCTCCATGAGATGAAACATCCAGGAATAATGAAGAAAATCTGGCGGCACTCAGGAGACTTTTCAACCAGTGATTAATTTAATGGAGTAACATCCAACAATTGTTTCGGGCCTCCGCCCGTCGTCAGGGATCTTCCCTGACGACGGGCGGAGGCCCGAAACAATTGTTGGATGTTACTCCATTAAATTAATCACTGGTTGAAAAGTCTCCTGAGTGCCGCCAGATTTTCTTCATTTTATATATATATATATATATATATATATATAGGTCACAAGTGTACCGTGCAGAAATTATGTACCATAAACTGCACTGGACTAGCAATACAAAGTAATACTCAGTATGGCTATATGTGATAACTATAGATATAACAAACACAGTAAGCACTGGATGTATATCACAGGGTGTTTGTACCACAGTTTGTACCACACAACCCTGAAGGTATGCACTCTTTTTTAACTAATACAGTCCCAGTTAAAGGTAGAAAACTCAAGTGTCCTGTAGGAAGCACAGCACTGGCAGTAAGGTGGTTCCACAGAGGAGGATTTGCCCAGCAGTCCCAGGAACAGCAAGGCTCAAGCTGTAATGGCCGCTGACCAGGAGTGAAGGAGAAGGAGACAGCTCCAGGGCGGGAACATTGTAGAAATGGCACCCTGGGGCTGGGGGGAGGGGCCTCAGGTCTGGCCTGCTCCCCCTGCTGGCATCCCCACCGAGTGTGCGGGCAGAACATAAAATGGGGGAATTGTACTAAAATCCCCCTGACCTGTGCCCCAAATAATACCCTGGTGGCTAGTGGAGTAAGCTGCCCAGTAATCGGTGCCCACGGCAGCGCGCGCGTGGCCCGCCTCCCACGGCCGTGCTGGATCACGGTAAAGTGCGGCACAGGAGCCCCTTACCTCCCCCTTGTCTGCGGCCCCGTGATCCCGGAGACGACGGCGTGTGTGTGACTCACAGTCAGGAAGAAGCCTTCGTTTCCGCTGCAGTGACCCGGCAACCCCAGCGCGGGAGTATACAGCGCCGCTGGGGGTGATGGAGCTGCATGCTGAGAAGTCTCTAAGACTTTACCAGCAGCAGCCCTTGAAGTTTTCAAACAGAAACTTCTGTTCAGTCATTAAAATTACTTTGACAAACGCTTCTTAAGGCAGCCACTTGTAAAGTGCCTGCTACTTCAAGGCACCAACTTAAAAACTGAGCTCACTGGCATGGAGGCGGGGTTATAGTGGAGGCAGCGCTGTGCATCTTGGGAACAGTCAAAAGCAGTGAGCCTGTTGGTGCCTTGGATCAAGATCCTACTCTACACCCCAATGTAATTCGTTGTGGAGCCCAGTATACCCCGCAGCAGAAATAGGATTTTAATTACCTACTGGTAAATCCTTTTCTCGTAGTCCGTAAAGAATGCTGGGGTCCATGGGGTATAGACGGGTCCACCAGGAGCCATTGGCACTTTAAGAGTTCAATAGTGTGGGCTGGCTCCTCCCTCTATGCCCCTCCCACCAGACTCTAGAAACTGTGCCCGAGGAGACGACATACTTCGAGAGAAGGAATTACACAGATATGCCGGAAAAACCGTAAATAACGCAGAACTTACCTAGGAACCAGGCAAAACTGAACAATAAAACCAAAGCTGGAAAACGCAGCGCTGGTCAGGCGCCCAGCATCCTCTACGGACTACGAGAAAAGGATTTACCGGTAGGTAATTAAAATCCTATTTTCTCTTACGTCCTAGAGGATGCTGGGGTCCATATTAGTACCATGGGGATGTACCAAAGCTCCCAGTATGGGAGGGAGAGCGCGGAGGCTCATGCAAGACTGCTTGACCAAACTTGAGGTCATCAGAGGCCAAAGTATCGAACTTGTAAAACTTGGCAAACGTGTTCGACCCAGACCAAGTAGTCGCTTGGCAAAGCTGTACAGCCGAGACACCCCGGGCAGCCGCCCAGGAAGAGCCCACTCTATGAGTAGAGTGGGCCTTAACAGATCTTGGACACGGAATTCCTGCCGTAGAATATGCATGCTGGATAGTGAACCTGATCCAGCGTGAAATCGACTGCTTAGAAGCAGGACACCCAATTTTCTTGGGATCATAGAGGACAAACAGAGAGCCAGTTTTTCTATGACGAGCTGTCCTCTTCACATAAATCTTCAAAGCTCTCACAACATCAAAGGCCTTTGAAGTAATTAAGGAGTCAGTAGCCACTGGCACCACAATAGGTTGGTTGATATGGAAAGCCGATACAACCTTAGGCAGGAACTGTAGACGAGTCCTAAGTACCGCCCTATCGTCATGGAAGATCAGATAGGGACTTTTACAAGATATAGCCCCCAATTCCGACACACGTCGAGCAGAAGCTAAGGCCAACAAAGTGACCGCCTTCCATGTGAGAAACTTGATGTCCGCCTCCAGTAGAGGCTCAAGCCAAGCTGATTGCAAGAACTGCAACACCACATCAAGATCGCAGGGTGCCGTTGGTGCCACAAAGGGAGGCTGGATCTGCAGAACCCCTTTCAAAAAGGTCTGAACCTCAGGGAGGATAGCCAACTGTTTTTGGAAGAAGATGGACAAAGCAGAGATCTGGGCCTTGATGGAGCCCAATCTCAGTCCCATATCCACACCTGCTTGCAGGAAAAGAAGAAAACGTCCAAGTTGAAACTCCACCACAGGAAATTTCTTGGACTCACACCAAGAAACATATTTTTTCCAAATGCGATGGTAATGTTTATACGTTACCCCCTTCCTAGCCTTTATCAGGGTAGGAATGACCTCACTCGGGATACCCTTCCGAGCTAAGATCTGGCGTTCAACCGCCATGCCGTCAAACGTAGCCGTGGTAAGTCTTGATAAGCGAACGGCCCCTGCAGTAGGAGAGCCACCTGAAGAGGTAAAGGCTTGGGATCTTCCAGCAGAAGATCCGCATACCAAGCCCTCCGTGACCAGTTCGGAGCAATGAGGATTGCCAGAACCTTTGTTCTTCTTACCAGTTGAAAAACCTTTGGTATCAGAGGACGTGGAGGGAACACATACACTGACGTGAACACCCACGGTGTTACCAGTGCGTCTACCGCCACTGCCTGTGGGTCTCTTGACCTGGAACAGTACCTCTCCACAGCTTCTTGTTGAGGCGGGAGGCCATCATGTCTATATGAGGAACCCCCCACCAACCTGTTACCTCCTCAAACACCTCCGGATGGAGGCCCCACTCTCCCGGATGGAGATCGTGTCTGCTGAGGAAGTCTGCTTCCCAGTTGTCTAATCCCAGAATGAAGATTGCTGACATCGCCACCGCGTGCCTTTCTGCCCAGAGAAGGATTCTTGACACCTCTGACATGGCAGCTTTGCTCTTCGTTCCGCCTTGTCGGTTCATGTAGGCCACTGTGGTCACATTGTCCGACTGCACCTGAACAACCCGATCATGTAAAAGGTGTGCTGCTTGTAGAAGGCCGTTGTACACGGCTCTTAGTTCCAGAATGTTTATCGGGAGAAGGGATTCTTGATACGACCACCTTCCCTGGAAGGTTTCCCCCTGAGCGACTGCGACTGCTCCCCAACCTCTTAGACTTGCATCCGTGGTTAGAAGGATCCAGTCCTAATCTCCGAACCTTCGGCCTTCCAGAAGGTGTGGTAGTTGTATGTGTAGGTGAGATCCCGACCACTGGTCCAAGAGATCCAGCTGAAAGGATCGAACATGAAACCTTCCGTACTCGTAAGAGGCAAACATCTTTCCCAGAAGGCGGATGCCTAGACATCTAGGACCATTGATTGAATCACCAATGCTTTCTCCACAGGCAGAAACACCCTCTGCACTTCCGTGTCTAGGATCATCCCCAGGAAAGACAGCCTCCTTGTCGGCTCCAGATGAGACTTTGGAAGGTTCAGGATCCAACTGTGCTCCTTGAGTAGATGTGTCGTGAGAGCAATGGATTGCAACAACTTCACCCTGGACGACGCCTTGATAAGGAGATCGTCCAGATACAGAATTATGTTCACCCCTTGCTTGCGTAGGAGAACCATCATTTCCGCCATCACCTTGGTGAAGACCCTTGGTGCTGTGGAGAGGCCAAACGGCAGCACCTGAAACTGATAATCATCCAACAGTGCAAACCTGAGGTATGCCTGATGCAGTGACCAAATGGGAATGTAGAGGTATGCATCCTTGATGTCCAGGGACACCAGGAACTCCCCCTCCGTCAGACCTGAGATGACAGCTCTCAGAGACTCCATCTTGAATTTGAACTCCCTGAGGTAGGGGTTCAGGGATTTCAAGTTCAGAATTGGCCGTACCGAACCATCCGGCTTCAGTACCATGAAAAGGTTTGAATAGTAACCTTTGTTCCACCGATGAGGTGGAACTGGAACAACTACCCTGGATACTACCAATTTTTGGATAGCTTCCAGAAGAATTGTTCTGTCCGCCGGCAGAGCTGGCAAGCCTGACTTGAAGAAACGGTGAGGTGGGAGACCTTGAAACTCCAGCCTGTACCCTCTGGACACTATATCCAGTAACCAGGGGTCCAGGCCAGACGACACCCAGACGTGGCTGAAATGCCGGAGTCTTGCCCCACCTGACCTTCCTCCAGGCCTAGCTGTCCACCGTCATGCGGAGTACTTTGGGGTATCAGAAGCAGGCTTCTGGTATTGGGAACCTGCAGGAGCCTGCTTCTTTCCTTTAGCACGACCACCTCTGAAGAAGGTGTTCGAAGGCTTGTTCTTTCTAGGCCTCGCGGGCCGAAAGGGCTGTGACGTGGCTGGTGCAAAAGGCTTCTTTGTAGCCGGTGCAGCTGAGGGGAGAAAAGGAGACTTACCCATGGTTGCTGTGGCAATCCACGCATCCAGCACCTCCCCAAAGAGCCTGACCTGTATACGGTAGGTCCTCCATGGTCTTCCTGGATTCCGCGTCCGCAGACCATTGGCGCAGCCAGAGACCCCTGCGAGCCGAGACAGACATGGAGGAGATCCCCGCAGCCATGGAACCCAGGTCCTTCATGGAGTCTACCAGGAACCCTGCAGAATCCTGAATATTACTTAAAAATAAATCTACGTCACCTTTATCCATAGTATGTCGATTCCTCTGACTGGTAATACCACCTGTTTGGACATCCTAGAGACAAAGGCGTCGACTATCGGCGGAGACTCCCACTTTTTTCTATCTTCCTCTGGGAAGGGAAAAAGCAACCAAGACCCTCTTAGGGATCTGGAATTTTTTCTCTGGATTTTCCCAGGCTTTTTCAAAGATAGCATTTAATTCCTTAGATGCTGGGAAAGTGAGGGGGGCTTTTTACTGTCTGTGAAAAAGGCAAGGTCTCCTCAACCTGCTCGGGAGTTGTGTCAGTAATGTGTAACACATCTCTCATGGCCTCAATCATCAACTGCACCCCCTTAGCAAGTGATGCTGTCCCCCTCGACACATCCCCATCACCGTCTGCAGTGTCAGAATCTGTGTCCGTGTCATCCTGCATAATCTTGGCAAGTGCACGTTTGTGAGAATGTACTGCAGGGGACCCCGAGTAAGCAGTATCAGCCCATACAACCATAGAGGATTGCAGTACCTGAGTGGCATGCTCAGTTCTAGCAACCCTATCTGAAATCTGAGAAATAGTCCCCCTAAGAGAGGCTAACCATTCCGGCTCTCTAGCTGGGATCTGCACTACAACAGTGCAATCCTGATTACATGGGATGGGATCTTCCTGGGAAGATAAATCCTCTGCAGCATATGAAACAGAGTCTCTAGACATGTTTGCAATTTCACACCAATCACTCCACATACACACAGGGTACTGGGCAGAGTTTCCCCCACCAAGAATGGCAGAGACACAGAGATTAGAGCCAACCCACACACAGCGCTATTATAGGTATAGGGAGACCCCAAACCAGCGCTGACTGTGTCCCTTAATAGGTGACACAGCCTTTACATAGCCTCCCCTCCCTTCTACAACCCCCTGGTACCGTACAGATAGCTGGAGGTGCTCTGGAGGGACTGTTCTTCCATTGGCAGTGTGTCTGCAGGCAGGAAAATGGCGCTGAACGCTGCTGGGTCCGCTCTGAGCAGAAGCTCCGCCCCCTTAATGGCGCTGTCTTCCCACTCTTCTGAGATTATACAGGCCTGAGGATTTTGTGCTGGCTGAGATCCGCAGACCTCGACAGGCTTGAGTTGGTCAGTAATGCACCCGGTGTGTAACTCAACCAAACAGAGATGTGACTTGTGTGGTTTTTAGATGAGAAAAGCTGATGGGTACCCCGACACTCACAATCAGAGGGTGGTTGAGAAACCCATCAAGGTATCTTTCTCTCCTTAAGGTGGAAATAATGAACCAATATAGCGTACCCTAACTCACAATTCGAGATACTTTGTGACTCTTATCAAGGTATCTTTAGGTTCCAGATGAAGAATGGTACTTCTGACTTGAACCTTGTAGTTTTTCAATGTCCCCGAAAAAAATGTAACTCCCACAGCTGAGTAAAAAAAGGGCGTTACAAATATTTATTTAACAATACATGAAATAAAAAAAACATGTGGAAAAAACCATATGCAACAGCACATAAAGCAATGGGATAAAAAGAGCAAAGAGGAATAGTAACACCCACTTGCAAAAATTAAAATTGGAAAAAAATGAGATAATTTTCAATATAAAAATCCAGATAGTAATAGGCTACTCACACTCCTGGTGGAGTATGACAGCAGGAGTGTGAATAGCCTATTACTATCTGGATTTTTATATTGAAAATTATCTCCATTTTTTCCAATTTTAATTTTTGCAAGTGGGTGTTACTATTCCTCTTTGCCCTTTTTATCCCATTGCTTTATGTGCTGTTGCATATGGTTTTTTCCACATTTTTTTTTATTTCATGTATCGTTAAATAAATATTTGCAACCCCCTTTTTTTACTCCGCTGTGGGAGTTAAAAAAAATTCGGGGACATTGAAAAACGACAAGGTTCAAATCAGAAGTACCATTCTTCATCTGGAACCTAAAGATACACACAGTATCTCGAATTGTGAGTTGGAGTACGCTATATTGGATCATTATTTCCACCTCTTTGGTTGAGTTCCACACTGGGTGCAATACGAGTGGTAGAAGTCATCACCTCTATAAAGAAACCCTGATGTGTTTATTGCCCTCGTTTTAAGTGTGAGTGGGGTACGCTTTGGAATCACTCCAGTCTTCTAGAGGCACTAATATATATTTTATTGATTATAAAAAGTGTCAACAAAACTTACTACACATTGGTCGCCTTTTGTTATTTTGTTTTCTTTCATGTGATCTATATTGGAGACTTAATATCCAAATAGTCTGAATTGAGGAAACAACCTAGATAAAGAAAACCCTTTATTCAACCCAAAAGGGATGTAATGGTGATATCATATTAATTATTTGAGCGCTTGTGGTGTATTGCAGTTTTCAAATTTCTGGTTTCTGTTTGCATATTTAAATGTGGTGACAATTTCTGAAATCTGTTACATTTAAGCTGCATAGCGCCAGTTTGGACTACTCCCTAAACATTTTTTCTGTTGAGTTGGTCAGTGTAGGGTCAGGTGCACCGAAGTACCGCTGAGCTGTCCGGGAGCGCAGTTAGTAGTGCGCTCCTACCCTTAAGCCGCCCTATTCACACTGACCCCCCACTTGTAAGGGGGGACAGTGACTCACTCACCACACTTCAGCTCTGCAAGGGGGTGGCGGGTGGCAGCTGGGGTGAGCGTTCCCCTGTGGCGGGGCGCGAGCTGTCCCCTCTGGAGCTCAATGTCCAGTCAGCGGAGACAGTAGCTCAGACCCTGTAGGGTGGACACTGCTCCCCCCCAGTCCTTTGTTGCAGGCAGGCTGTTGCCAACAGCCTCCTGTAGAAAAATAAACTCTAAAATAAACTTTTTCTAAGAAAGCTCTGTAGAGCTCCCCTAGCTGTGACTGGCTCCTCCGGGCACATTTTCTAAACTGAGTCTGGTAGGAGGGGCATAGAGGGAGAAGCCAGCCCACACTGTTAAACTCTTAAAGTGCCAATGGCTCGTGGTGGACCCATTTATACCCCATGGTACTAATATGGACCCCAGCATCCTCTAGGACGTAAGAGAAATACGCGCTTCTATGATAGGCTCACCACCAATTCCATTCATCTGCCGCCTGTGGAGCAAACAAAGAATGGCCTGGGATTTGTGTTCGTGGCAGATGAGGCCTTCACACTGCACGAACACATAATGAAGCCCTACCCGCAAAGAGTCCTGAACCACGATAGGCGCATTTTTAACTACCGCCTTTCCAGGGCCCACAGGGTCGTTGAGAATGCATTTGGCATTCTCAGCAACCGGTTCAGAATCTTCCACAAACCCACTAACATGAGGCTGAACAAAATTGACTGTGTAGTAACAGCATGTTGTGTACTACACAACATGCTCCGTCGCAAGTCCACGAGGCAAATGCCTTTGCTCCCAGCAGGACCGGAAGATCCCAACCAGCCTGTGGTGACAGCGCCAATTTCCTCGGTGGGACCACCTGCAGCAACTTTACGCGGCACTGCAAGGGCAAAAGAGGTCCGGGAAAAATGTAATGTCTTCTTCAATGGGGAAGGAGCTGTGGCATGGCAGGAGGAATGTATTAGGTAAAAACAATTTAGAAAGCAATTTACCCCTTTGGCCTCCTCCACGTCCAGACTTCCCTCCTCGAACTCGGCCATCACCACCATGGACTCCTTAGCTGACCTTTTCTCCAGGAGGAAGTTGAGATCTTTAAAGTACCACAGCTGCGGCACATACACCTTGTCTGCACCGGCCCCTGACCTCTTGGACTCCTCCAATATGCGATTTTCTTTCACAAAGACTGTCCGTAGATTGGCGCTCTTCTTTCGGACACAGGCCACCGAGACAGCAGAGAAGGTGGGCTAGGTGTACTCCACCATGTGCGTATAAGCAGCCTCCCTCTTCTGCTTGTTGCTGTAGTCCGGTGATGACGTCAGCCACAGACACTCCTCCTTGCGGTACAGGCTGATGAAGCCGGAAAGAAACTTGCGGTTCTCATAGGACATCTGCAGAATGCAAAAAATGGAAAATTAAAAAACATGAAAAAAGTTAAACTACTCCGGTAAAATAACGTTTGTTTTCTAGTTTAACTTCCATTATTCTGGTTAAATAAAGTTTGTTTTCCAGTTAAACTTCCATTATTCTGGTTAGATAAAGTTTGTTTTCTAGTTAAACTTCCATTATTCTGGTTAAATAAAGTTTGTTTTCTAGTTACTGGTGTGAGTTATCTGAAATATGTAGTGAGAATACATTGGTGTGTAGGGTGCAGCAGCATAACGGTGGGATGTGGGTTGCAGTGGTGCAGTATAATGGCGTTTAGGGTGCGGCCGCATGGGGCTTGCAGTAGTGCAGCATTTTGGGCAGGGGGCCTGTATAATCGTGGGTAGAGCAGCAGAAATGGTGGGCAGTGTTGTTAAAAAACAATAATAGTCATTGGTGGATAGTGGCGCAGTATAATGGCATTTAGGGCTTGCAGTGGTGCAGCATTTTGGGCAGGGACCTATATAAACGTGGGTAGAGCAGAATAAAGGGTGGGCAGTGTTGGTAAAAAGGAATAATCATTGGTGGCCAGTGGTATAGCCTGCATACCTTGTGCGGTGTTTGGGAGCTCAGCAGCGTGCTTGCAGCCTCCTCTCCAGTCATGTGCGCAGTGAGGGGAAGAGGAGTGGCCAGGAAGTCATCTCCTGTCTTCACATATCGCACATCGCGGTATGATACATCGAAAATGGTAAAAAAACAGCATGCGATCACGCCCCGATTTGAGAAATATTATAAGTGCAGCACATAATATCTTGAGACACGAGATTCGACCGGTGTGCCCGTGCATCGCGTCGAAAGGTACCTAAAATGTGCCAACAATCCCCTGATTTCTCTCACAAATCCAGTCGAAATCGAAGGTTAGTACCGATTATCTCACAAGTGTATGGGCACCATAAGTCCTGAGTGGAATTTAACCCATGAGATACTTTTTGAGTGAGATCTTACCTTTCCCTTATTGGTACGTCCTATGTCCATATACGGATAACAGACAGACCCAATAGGCATATCAATGATAACTTGTAACCTCATACACAGAACGGCATCCTCCTTTCACTGCAGCATGCCAGGTCACAAACAGTACCTAATAGAGCCCATAATAGGGCTTCTTAAATTTGAGACTTTGGGATTACAAAAATCGTTGTTTATGGATACCAAGATCTCAATTTTTACTATATATGAAATCCCTTTTTGAGAGTGAGTAATTTGCTCAGGCATCTCACCTCAAATTTATGTTTTATGTGATGTATATGTTTTGTTTGGTGTTTATGTGTTGTGTTTTTTTTGTGTGAGTATACCGGTATTAGGAACCACCATATTCTTTAATCAATATTACTGAATTTTTTTATATGTATAGCAAGATGCCTGTCCATTGAAATTTTCACTTAGTGAGCCGTTTCCTCTGTTTTATACACTTATACCCCTTTCCCACTGTCAAAGTCGAAAAATATCGTTATTCTCATCGCCTTGTACTAACCCCAATGCACATGCCCGCTGCTCGTGCACCCACTCCCCCGTGCGTACGCATACCCTCAGGTTGCGTAAGGGACGCTCCCACGTCGCCTGCGCGTGGGGATGTGCATTTACGGTAGAGTTTGTGTGCGACTAGCGAGCGACTCGATCGCTACATATTTAACCAATATAATGTGTTTTGTAGATATTAATCCCCTTAATAATGCCTGCAAGTATGTTTAGTGTAAATGGTTCAGGGACCTGGGAATTCCTCTTTTCACGATACAAAGGGTCTGACAAAGGTTGAACAGTGGTGTCTGGTACCTAACTGAAGAGTATTTTATTAGAAACAATCCGGTGCTGGTTAGGTAGAGATTAATCGCTCCTGCGTATAGTTATGTCTATGAGTAGGTTATGGACATTTACTGTATTTGCGGTTCATTATCCATGCGGCAGGAATCTTGAAGATACCTCCCATCTGAGCAGTTTGAAATAGTCACAGCCCACCTGTTCAAATCCACCTATGACCTTTTGTCATAGTGCAGAGAGACATTCCTGTGTCCAATGAACAATGAGATTGCAGGGCCCATTGTATTGTACAGTATGTTGTGTATATAAAGACCCCCATAGCCAGACCAGCCTCACTTCTCTCCATAAGGTTTTCCCCGTGATGACTGAGAGCTGGTTTCCAGATAGCGCATGCGATTCATTCCCAAGTGTGTAAGTTTTTCTCTGTGGCCATTTCGTTACTCTGTATGTATGCAATTGTTCTTTTGTAGCTAACCTATAAGTGTTTGCCATTTATCCTCTTTCTGTTTATTTGTATTTGCAATCGTTTGCTAGTGTTTGTATTTCTGCTTAGTTATTGTGTTTAGGTATTTATGTCAGGTCTGTAGTGTATGAACTGTATCTGTTTTCCCCTTTTTACGTACTAAATATCGTCAGTAAAGGTGTTGGAACCTTAGCAAGGAGTGTGTGTTTCACTAGTTAGTATAAAGGGTTACTGAGCGTCTCAGTCGCTCAAACAGCTTTCATATCATAAAGGTTAATCAGCGTTACATTGTGATAATATTACAGTACTAAGGTTTACAGTATAAGCATACCCTTACAGTGTGTTGTTACAAGGTTGTCTGTGTGTAGATCAGTGAGCGTCAGCGCCGCTCGTATCCCGCTCTCGCGGTACAGCATCCGCTACGCTATTAGCGTAGCATTACGGTACTCGGGCCGCCTATAGCGTGCTCGATACCAAGCGTAAGCCGTGAGCGAACGTGCCGCTCGTGCGTCTCGACCACGGCCTAGCGTCTGCTACGCTAAGTGCATACCATTACGGCACCTCGTGCGCCTATTGCGTATGTTGTCTTTAATAAGTATATAGCTTAGGTTCAAGATAAATAATTAGCTTTATCAATTGGGTGCTAGTCCGGTCCACCTCATATCCGCAGTCAGGCGAAGACACGCAGACTTTATCGATCAGCAAAGGGCGAATAGGTAACATCTTGTAGTGCTGATCAGATGAGCGTCTGCGTCTGATTCTCTTGGTTTGTAGGGATGCTGGTTGAATCCGGAACCGGAAGGTAAGAACGGTAAGCTATTGTACTTTAAATCTGGTTTAAATTTCTATGCTGATACAAATCGCATACTTTTCATTTGTGTATTGTTCACATATCTCACTTTCCTGTTTGCCATTTATCATTGATAACGTGCTGAGAAAGATTTGTTGCTATTTTAGTTAAACGCAAGATTAAATGCTTAAAGGGAGTAATTGTAAGGCACACACATAGCCTGGCCTAATTAAAGGTTGATACAGTGGAATACTGTGTGATGTGCAGTAAGCGATTATAGTTAAATATCGTTTACATTTATAGAAGCGTGTTACTTGTGTTACTGCGGACGTATCTAGGCTGTGTACACGTGTCTCTCACCGAGTGCGAGTCAAGCGTACGCGACGCAAAGGCCTACGCAAGTAGCGTGTATTACGCAACAAGCGTACGGATACGCCCGCTAAACACAAATCACACGATAACATTGTTTTAGTAAGGCGATACGGGAGCAACGCGATAATAGCACAAATTGATTTCAGTCTTCTAAAACTAGTTTAAAAAGATCCTTCTCTTGTTGCAACTCCTCTGGGATTAGCCTGTGTTACCTGAGTGAAAGAAAAATTTTCTGTACAGAAAAGTCAAAGAGTATATGAGGTGAAAGATCGTGTGTATGCAAAAGTTTTTATTTTTCTCTTTGGTGAACCTTAGAAGTCGAGTTCTCGTGAGGTACATCCGTGAAAGTGATAGCACGTGGTGGCTTGGGAGGCATCCCTTGTTAATATTGAAATAAGAGCATTAGAAGTACAGCAGACTAGGAAGTCTACTGTAGATACAGACCAGGAAGTCCAGGTACAGCAGACTAGGAAGTCCGCTAGAGCAAGAGGCACAACCCCGGGAGGGTTGGTGCAATACCCATATAGGCCATTACGCTCTGGCTGAAAGGAATTCACAGCCGCAATTATCGATTCCGCTGGTCGTAAGGCGTATAAATAATAGTTATTTATACACAGTGCGACTGTACCGCACGTAAGTGTGTGCATTAGTTTGTTACCTTGATACCCACTAAGATTTACTGTGGGATCATAAACGCTACTTGTACATTCTAACGTGATTTGTGTAGGTTTTTTTGTTATTTTAAGGGAGGTTCGCTGATCACTCAGGAATTCTCCAGCAACTGATATTTACTGGGAAGGGTAAGTGCTCTGCGGATCACACCCACATGTCCCAGTAAATGGAGGTTCAGGTTGCAGGGGCCCTGGGTTGAGTACGCCAGCGCTAAGGCAGCGTGTGGGCATATTGGTCGACGTGGGCGAGAGTGTGTGAAGGTACTCGGTAAACTTTCACCGTCGCCTTACCTCTGGGAACTTGGTTTTTTGTAAGGGTTCGCTGAGAAGGCAACGCCTGCAAATAATGGGGGCCAGTTGCTCAAGTAAGGGGCGATCAACCAAGGTTCAGGTTGATAATATTCCGCGCCCAACCGGGGCAGCGAGGTACATAATGTGTGAGAAATATGGATCACACGCAGAGGTATTATGCAATGAGTGGGAACGAATGACTGTGCATAATGGGGAAAGGTTCCCACGAGTAGGCAGTTTTAGTCCCGAGGTGTTACAAAATTTAAAGAAAAGGATATGTCTAATAACATCTGCAAAACAGAGGATTAGGCATTATGATTGTTTACAGTTATGGCAACGGGAAGGTGAGATACAAGGAGGATTAGCTTACACAGCTGACTCTCACTTTGGTAAGAAAAACATGGCAAATAGAGAACAAATGGCTGCAGAGAATGACACACTGGTATATGATAATTGTGCACTTAGCAACTGTATTATTAATGATAAGAATAATTGTAACAAATGTAACAATGATAGAAGGAAAACTGATAAATGTACAAACTCTAACCCGTGCAAGTTGCACTCCATGTTAAACTTCCCTCAGGATTACAAGCAAGAAAGTGAGCCCAGCACGATATCGGCACCTTATCCAGCAGCCATCATACAAGACATCCAGGTGGACGCGACCCAATCGGTAAAGGCAGTAGTCAAACCCCCTAACGGAGGGTCAGGTGAGGTCGTGTCCACAGGTAAGTACGGTGTTATATATCATACACAGACAAATGAACCTCATAAAGTAGTAGTTTATGTATTAATGGATGGTTTAAAGGTAGTATTGAGAACAAGGGTACAGACCACCAACCCAAACTGTAGAAATAGCTCGGTGGCTGCATTAAGAAAGTCCGCTGTTGGGCATGATCAAAACATCAGCAAGCACAGGGAGGCACAGGGAGGTAAGAAGCCTCAGATCCCTGTGGGTAAGTCAAAGGTGATAAGATGTTATAATTGCCAGAGGGAAGGTCATTTTGCACGAAATTGTAGGTTTTGAAGATATACACAAGGTAGATAAACCCCCTAGACAAAAACACGAGCAAAGTCATGACAAACGAAATTGTAATCAGGAATCACCTAGGAAGAAGTTTGGGCCGCACCTGTAATGTGCAGTCAGTAAAGTTGATCATTAGTCGTGACAGTAAGCCTGAGGTTACAGTTAATGAAATTGGGAGGTCAGTACCTTGTAGACACAGGAACGGCCGGGTTAGCTTTATAATTTATCTTTAAATGTTTTCTTCTCATCTGTAACTTTCATCAGCAGAACTCAAACATCACATGGCTACTTGGTCTTTTCAGAAGTCTACCTAACCCCAGTATGTCTTACCAGCATCGTTGTGTTTGGCCAGACGCAAAGGGTGGAGAGGGGAAGTACTGGTGGGGGGAGATTATGCAGAGATACTGGTGGACATGTTGATGTGACGGCCTGTTGATGAAAATCTGATAATGTTTTTTTTTCCCTTTCCAAATTGTTCTCTCTCTTTTTGTTCTTTCATGTTTTACGGATGGTATGTCACACAAAAGTTAGACAAATGGTAATGCAAGATTTATTCTCCTTACAGAAAGATCGCTGAGTCAGAAAGAATATTGCATCACCGGAATGTTCGTTTTGGGAAGACTGAGAGACAGCACCTTTGAGATGACATCTGAGCAAGAAGAACAACAAGACCAGAGGACAAATCATCATAACAAGTTTTTTTTCCCCCTTCAATTATTTTTCTGTACCCCCATTACAACTTTCTCTTTCTCCTCCTGTAAGATGGACTCGCCCCAAGAGACTGCAGTCCGTGTTTTCCTGTTGACCCTGTTGTTGACCAGAGCAGTCTGTTTCGGTGAGAGTACCAGTGAGGTCGAGAGAGGATCTGGGATGGGATCTGATGATCAGGATGGATTTGTAGAATTCCAAGAGCAACACAATCACAGAGAAAAGGCGAGTGTCAGAAAGCGATCTAGTAGCCATGTTATTGATAGACATTGTGAAGGATTATTAGCTGAAGAGAACTGCATCTGTAGGCATTGTAACAACATAGTTGAGGACGGCTGCATTAGGAAATGTCAGTCCAGTTTTAATGTCCACATGGACCGGCATCCATTGAGTGACTATCACTAATTGTTGGGTAAAGTGTTAAACCAGACAGACTGCTGGGTGTGCTCTCAAGTACCTCAAGGTCATAGCAAATCAGGACTAGTACCATTCCCTTTAACGATAGAAGAGGTACTTGAGTTAAAGGGTGGGAGGCCGGTGGACAAGAGATTTAATATTTCTAGTCCTCCTAGTTTGAGGCTCCATCAATACCACGTAGATAGGTCCTTAGTATGCTTTAACATTTCCAATCCCCGAAAGCCGGGAAATTGGGAAGTGTCATGGAGTAATCAAACCATGACATTTTCACATAGAGCCGATAGAATGCCCATAGAGTCAGAGCTTATACGCCAGATAGCCAACAGTGGAAAATATTTCCGGTATAGGTACACTCTAGGAAGTAGGACCATGCGAGTTGGAGAAGTATCACCAGGATACTATGCACATATCATACAGCCTGATACGTGTACTAGACAAATGAGAGAGTTAGGGATAGGACTGTTTTCATGGAAGGTTTGTAACATGGTTATGTCATACTCCGTCCCATATGTTCTCCCCGATGATGCATATTTCATATGCGGGAGGAAGGCATATAAGTGGCTCGCCCCAAACTCAGAGGGATTGTGTTACATTGGAAAGGTACTGCCTGAAGTAATGACTGTATCCCATAACAAAATGAAAGACATTCACCGCGGTGCCCAAGCTCCTTATACTCACACTCATTACGAGCACGTTGTTAAAAGGCACCTGATAGAGAGGACAGAGCATCCGGCCTCTGATCTGATCCATAAATCCACCGGGATTCAATTCCTACTCGCGTTAGATATCACTCGTACCGCCAGAGGAGTGATAAACTTTATGTATATAAACGCACTTGCGAACCTGATAGACAATATCACCGAAATGTATGACGACACGTTCAGGTATACTGGGAGAGAGCTACAAGCCTACAAAACAGAGCTGGTTCAGCATAGGATGATTCTCAATTACCTCACAGCAATGACAGGCGGGTATTGTGTTACCCTAGCTACTCAGTATGGTGTAAAGTGCTGCACGTATATTACAAACAGCACTGAGGACCCGGCCGAGGTCATAGACCAAAAGATGGATGACATTTTGCAATTAAAGTGGGAGTTTCGAAGGAGGCATAATCTTACTCTCACTGCTGTGGGTAATGAACTGACCAGCTGGGTGTCATGGTTGAACCCACAAAATTGGTTCTCTGGTTTAGGAGAATGGGCCCAAGGCATTATCATGGATGTAGAGAAATTTCTCTTGTGTATTCTGGGAGTCGTCATATTGATTGGTCTGATATTTAGATGCATTCGGACTTTAACGAAGTGTAAACGTAGTACCAGAGTGATGAGTCTGAGGAGCGAGGACACTGTAATAACAACAATTGGTTTAATTTACGACCCAACGATAGAGACAATGTTGTGATGAAAATGTGATTCCACGGTCCGTTTCTTTCACCCGTTTCTCCTTTGTTTTCCTCCAAGGTACAAGGACATCCACTTGGAAGAAGAATATGACAACCTCTTTTATACAGACCATTGATGAACTATGTCACAGACACCCAATACTTTTAGTGACTTTAACTATCTACTGGAAACCCAATAATTTAGAGACTGTAATTTTATGGACACTGGAAAAGCTTTTGTTCGCCACTTACAGCAAAAGCACCGCGAGACATCAGACAACACGTACATCAGACAAGACATCAACAAGACCTCAATCGGCGACTGTATACTAAATCTCACATAGTTATATGACTGCATTTATAATGTTTGTTTCTTATCTTCATCTCTACAACCTCCAGGTAGTATTCCACATAGTCGACAGGTGATATTCACATACTAGCATCCACATACTCTCCCCGTTCATGTATCATCAACTAATGTGCACCCCATTTGTTGCATCCAAAAGCCGAAAAGAGCTTGGTAGAGTTTGACAGCCCATCCACAGACCCTTAATACGGGATAAGAAGGATTCAAATGTATACTTCGCAATACCTCGAAGCTTGCTTTAAAACACGTACGGCACGATGATACATGACCCCTCAGACATGGATTCATACACACATGCTTTACTATCTCACTAGGTCATATCTTTCCCACCTTCTCCTCTCCTCCCTTTTCCCAATCATAAAAAGGTATTTACATGATGACATATATTTTTCTGTTTGAATTGTTTAGGAAGTGGCAGTTATTGGTGACTGCCAAAGGGTGGACTGTCAAAGTCGAAAAATATCGTTATTCTCATCGCCTTGTACTAACCCCAATGCACATGCCCGCTGCTCGTGCACCCACTCCCCCGTGCGTACGCATACCCTCAGGTTGCGTAAGGGACTCTCCCACGTCGCCTGCGCGTGGGGATGTGCATTTACGGTAGAGTTTGTGTGCGACTAGCGAGCGACTCGATCGCTACATATTTAACCAATATAATGTGTTTTGTAGATATTAATCCCCTTAATAATGCCTGCAAGTATGTTTAGTGTAAATGGTTCAGGGACCTGGGAATTCCTCTTTTCACGATACAAAGGGTCTGACAAAGGTTGAACAGTGGTGTCTGGTACCTAACTGAAGAGTATTTTATTAGAAACAATCCGGTGCTGGTTAGGTAGAGATTAATCGCTCCTGCGTATAGTTATGTCTATGAGTAGGTTATGGACATTTCCTGTATTTGCGGTTCATTATCCATGCGGCGGGAATCTTGAAGATACCTCCCATCTGAGCAGTTTGAAATAGTCACAGCCCACCTGTTCAAATCCACCTATGACCTTTTGTCATAGAGCAGAGAGACATTCCTGTGTCCAATGAACAATGAGATTGCAGGGCCCATTGTATTGTACAGTATGTTGTGTATATAAAGACCCCCATAGCCAGACCAGCCTCACTTCTCTCCATAAGGTTTTCCCCGTGATGACTGAGAGCTGGTTTCCAGATAGCGCATGCGATTCATTCCCAAGTGTGTAAGTTTTTCTCTGTGGCCATTTCGTTACTCTGTATGTATGCAATTGTTCTTTTGTTGCTAACCTATAAGTGTTTGCCATTTATCCTCTTTCTGTTTATTTGTATTTGCAATCGTTTGCTAGTGTTTGTATTTCTGCTTAGTTATTGTGTTTAGATTTATGTCAGGTCTGTAGTGTATGAACTGTATCTGTTTTCCCCTTTTTACGTACTAAATATCGTCAGTAAAGGTGTTGGAACCTTAGCAAGGAGTGTGTGTTTCACTAGTTAGTATAAAGGGTTACTGAGCATCTCAGTCGCTCAAACAGCTTTCATATTATAAAGGTTAATCAGCGTTACATTGTGATAATATTACAGTACTAAGGTTTACAGTATAAGCATACCCTTACAGTGTGTTGTTACAAGGTTGTCTGTGTGTAGATCAGTGAGCGTCAGCGCCGCTCGTATCCCGCTCTCGCGGTACAGCGTCCGCTACGCTATTAGTGTAGCATTACGGTACTCGGGCCGCCTACAGCGTGCTCGATATCAAGCGTAAGCCGTGAGCGAAAGTGCCGCTCGTGCGTTTCGACCACGGCCTAGCGTTTACTACGCTAAGTGCGTACCATTACGGCACCTCGTGCGCCTATTGCGTATGTTGTCTTTAATAAGTATATAGCTTAGGTTCAAGATAAATAATTAGCTTTATCACCACCTACGAGCACGGGTCGCAGCCGGGTGCCTGACACGGGAGCTGCCCCCTGCTGCGACCCGTGCTCGGTCCCTTTCCCATCAGCAGTCACAACCCGGCATATGCCGGGTTGGTGACACTTCTACTGACGTGGCAGGGGTGGCGCAGGGAGATCACATGATCTCCCAGCGCCGCCCTTCCATACAGTGTAAACGGGAGCCGTGTCGCATCGACACGGCTCCCGTTTACACTACAACCCTACCCGGATCATTCCCGTGTCCTACCCAGGTAGATAGCCGGGTAGGATTCACGGGTCACTTGATCCGGGTTTTCCCTTTTCCACTTGCAAAAAACACGGGTAAATGCGCGCCCCCATGCATTTACCCGTGTTTTTTGAGCTAGTGGAAAAGGGGTATAAATAAAACTTTGTTATACTCTCCTTTCTATGCAGTTTTCTCTTGAGATAAGTAACAAATACAACATACAGAAATGTTGTCATATTATGGTTATTAGTATCAGGACATCACCTGATTATTAGCACTGGGAGGTTACTTCTTCTTTTAGTCAGGTCACAACACCTGTATTTACCCAAGTAAAGGGCCCCATACACTAGAATGATATGTCTGAGGCTGAACTCAGAGGCGATTTCCATTGAACTTTCCTGGGAGCTTTCATGGAGTGGTTCCATATGATTTGGTACATGCGTCACTTTTTTTGCATGCGATATATCGCCAGCGATATGTCATGCGGCGACATATAACAAGCGATTTATCGAAATGCATTCACATGTACCATAAGATATATCTGATGGGCTGGATTAGGGTGCTAGGGGGGGCTGGCCCAAAGGCATATTATAACTAGCAGCAGCCATTAGCCCTGTGGACACTGCAGCTATAGAATATGTGATTGGCTGGATTGGTGCTAGGGGGTGGGCCAAATAGGCATATAAATAGCAGCCATGTGCACACTGATGCTCTATGATTAGTGAGGCTGGTTTGTACCTTTCCGAGCATTACACATTGCTATTGTGCTTTGCTTTGTTTGGCTTTTCTGAACAAAGTGCTCTTTATCCTGTTCTGTGATGGATTCCTACAGGTATCAACTTCTGTTAGCCTATGGCTATCTGAAGCTGAAACGTGACAGGGTTCTGAAACAGAAGAGGCAGAGATCTGTTTTGAGCAAGGAGTGGCTATTGAAGAGGGGGACTCTCTCTCACATGTCGCTCCTGACCGAGATTAGGGAGAACAACCCCGAGGATTATCGGAAATACCTGCGAATGGATGACGCTACCTTCCAGGAGTTGCTGGGCCTTGTCACTCCCTACATCAAGAGGCAGGACACCAAGATGCAGAGGGCCATCACTGCTGAGGAGAGGCTGACTGCAACGCTGAGGTTCCTGGCTGCAGGGCGGTCGTTAGAGGACATGAAGTTCGGGACTCTCATCTCCCCCCAGGCTTTGGGTCGGATAATCCCTGACACCTGCAAAGCCATTGTGAAGGTGCTGCAGGACCAGTATTTAAAGGTAAATAAAATACACACCACACCTGTTTAGTTACTTTTAAACTGTTTATAGAAAAAAAGAGTTGTTTTTTTTAACCAACTGTGCAAATGTATGCAATTATTTGCCAACATGGCACCTAGGACTTTATGCAATTAGTTGCCAACATGGCACATAAAAAAAACCAAACCACAGCATATCACAATTTGGATATATAATAGGATTTTAATTACCTACCAGTAAATCCTTTTCTCGTAGTCCGTAGAGGATGCTGGGGTCCACATTAGTACCATGAGGTATAGACGGGTCCACTAGTAACCACTGGCACTTTTAAGAGTTTGAGAGTGTAGGTTGGCTCCTCCCTATATGCACCTCCTACCAGACTCAGTCTAACTGTGCCCGATGAGACGGACAACTTCGAGAGAAGGATTTTACACAGATAGTGGCGAGATTCACACCAGCTCACACACATAAGGCAAAACAAGCTAACCAGCTTGAAACATCAGCAACGGCTGAATAATATTACTTAACCAAGTAACAAAACAGTACAAACCAAGAACTAAGCAGTACTGAACAAATTAACCATTTTGCAGGATCACGAAGTGCTGGGCGGGCGTTCAGCATTCTCTACGGACTACGAGAAAAAGGATTTACCGGTAGGTAATTAAAATCTTATTGTCACGATCCGGGTATCTGGACGCCATTACTTACCCTTCAGATGCCTCCTAAGGCTGGCTCAGCGTTCCAGGACCGGATCCCGCTGTTCCTGAGTTTCCACATGCAGAATGTCAGAGTGGTGATTTCATCAGCCGCGGCCTCCGCTGTGCCCGCGTGGTTAAATGTGCGCTTGTCAGTCTGGCGTCTCCTGTCTCCTGTGGCCGGCGTCGCCATTACTGTTTCAATTCTCACATGGATTACAAACCAAACTTCCCTCCAAGTGTCTGCATGGGCGCAGCCATCTTGGATTTTGTCATCTGAGCATTTCCACCAATCTGCTGTCTGTATTGTTGATTTGCATAATTGCCTAGCCAACCCCTTCCTTGCTGCAGGTATAAGTAAGCTGTGCCTGAGCAAGGAAGGCGTCAGTGCTTTGGTTGTCTAACCTAGTTCCAGTTTGTCTCTCTCCTGTGGTTGTCTTCCAGGTTCCAGCTCCTGTCTCCAGACTTCTGCTATAGAGACCCGCACCAGCATTCCATCTGCGGTGTAGCCTGACTCTCCGATCCATTCTGGACTCACCTGTTTCCAGTTACAACAATCACCTGCTTCCAGCCCAGCTTCCAGCAGTGTACAGCTTCTCTTAAAGGGCCGGTGTCCTTTCTGCAGTTTACCACTCTCCACCGGTATTATTATTTCACCGCTCTCAAACTCCAAACTTCATTATTATTTCATCGCTCTCAAGTTCGTTTATTATTTAACTGGTTCCAGCCAGTATCCACTCCGTACCAACAACAGTCTGGTTCCAGCCAGTATCCACAGCAGCCGTTTTATCTTCAGCAACCCAGCCTTTCCTGGAACACCAGCTGGTACGATCCTGGGTTCTCTCCATTGCTACAGTCAGGCCTGGTAAGGACTTTCCAACTAGAAGATTATAAGAACTGTCTCACTCTACCAGTGCCTGTGGCCCTTGCCACCCTGTAGTACCCAGGAATTGTATTTATCCTCTGTTGACTTTTATGTTTCCTTTACTGCTGCTGTGTTACGGAGTTTGTCATAATAAACATCATTGACTTTTATCCTGGTTGTCGTGGTCACGCCTTCGGGCAGTTATTCTACATGTTACTTACATGTCTAGGGGTCTGATACAACCTCCCAGGTTCCGTTACATCTCAGCCCCTACAACTGAGGCTGCCTCCCGTCAGCTCAGGCCCTCAGTTGTGACAGTAAGCACTGACCTAATGAATCCAGCCGGAGACCAGGATCAAGCGACCAGGCCAATGCAAGAACTGGCAGCCCGACTTGAACATCAGGAGGCTGCACAGGGCCACATCATCCGCTGTCTCCAGGATCTCTCTACACGGCTGGATGGGATTCAAACGACCCTCCGTGGACCTGGCACGTCCGGTGCGTCCACTACAGTGACACCAGCTGTAACCCCACCCACCTTACCCATTTCCAGTCCACATCTTCATCTTCCAACGCCAGCAAAATTTGATGGATCTCCAAGGTTCTGCAGGGGATTTCTCAATCAATGTGAAATCCACTTTGAGCTTCTACCTGGCAATTTCTTCAGTGACCATACCAAAATTGCCTATATCATCTCCCTTCTCAGTGGCTCAGCCCTTGACTGGGCATCACCTTTATGGGAGAAGTCTGATCCCCTGCTATCCTCCTATACTGACTTTGTAGCTACATTCAGGCGCATCTTCGACGAGCCAGGCCGGATAACATCTGCTTCATCTGAGATTCTCCGTTTACGCCAGGAAACACGTACTGTGGGACAGTATCTTATACAGTTTAAAATCCTGGCATCCGAACTGGCATGGAACGACGAGGCCCTGTATGCTGCATTCTGGCATGGCTTATCAGAAGTTCAGAACGCATCAAGGATGAGTTAGCTACCAGAGACTTGCCCTCTAAGTTGGATGAGCTAATTTCTCTTTGCACGAAGGTTGATCTACGTTTCAGAGAGAGAGCAACTGAGCGAGGAAGATCATCTACTCCTAAATCTTCTGCTCCTCCTCCTCGTCAACCATCTCCATCCAAGGATGAGCCTATGCAAATTAGTCGTTCCCGTCTATCTCCCGCTGAGCGCCGAAGACGTCTCTCTGAGTCTCTCTGTCTCTACTGTGCAGCTCCGTCGCACACTATCAATGCCTGTCCCAAACGTCCGGGAAACTCCAGATCCTAGCTCGCCAAGGAGAGGGCCGGCTAGGAGTAATGATCTCCTCTCCATCTCCTCATGACTGTAACCTCCCAGTGTCGCTCCAAATTGCTCAACGTTACAGGAACGTCATTGCCCTCCTTGATTCCGGAGCAGCTGGGAATTTCATAACCGAAGCTTATGTTAAACGGTGGTCCCTACCCACCGAGAGACTGTCCTCGTCCATCTCTTTGACTGCCGTGGATGGCAGCAAGATTTTTGACGCAGTCATTTCCTTAAGGACTCTTCCAGTTCGTCTGAGAGTGGGAGTTCTTCATTCTGAGTATATTTCTTTTTTAGTGATTCCAAGAGCCACACATCCAGTGGTTTTAGGCCTTCCATGGCTCCGTCTCCACAACCCATCAATTGACTGGACGACTACGCAAATACTGGCATGGGGTCCCTCCTGTGCTGAGACTTGTTTAGCCAAAGTTCTTCCTGTTTGTTCTTCCTTCCCCAGGTCATCTGATGTTCCGCCTCCTCCATATCAAGACTTCACGGACGTGTTCAGTAAAGCCTCTGCGGATATCCTTCCTCCTCATAGAGAATGGGACTGCCCAATCGACCTCATTCCAGGGAAGGTTCCACCGCGAGGTCGAACTTATCCGTTGTCTCTGCCTGAGACACACTCCATGGAAGAGTACATCAAAGAGAACCTGGCGAAGGGTTTCATCCGACCATCTTCTTCTCCAGCCGGCGCAGGCTTCTTCTTCGTTAAGAAGAAAGACGGTGGTCTGCGTCCGTGCATCGGCTACAGAGGTCTGAACGACATTACCGTCAAGAACCGATACCCTTTACCCCTGATTACCGAGCTCTTTGATAGAGTTAGTGGTGCAACTATTTTCACAAAGCTGGACTTGAGGGGTGCCTACAATCTCATCCGAATCCGTGAGGGTGACGAGTGGAAGACCGCCTTTAACACCCGTGACAGACATTATGAGTACCTCGTCATGCCCTTCGGATTGAGCTACGCTCCAGCAGTCTTCCAGCACTTCGTGAATGAGATTTTCAGGGACATCTTGTACCGCCATGTCGTGGTTTATCTAGACGACATCCTCATCTTTGCTAATAATCTCGAAGATCATCGTTTCTGGGTAAAAGAGGTTCTTTCCCGTCTCCGTGTCAATCACCTCTATTGTAAATTGGAGAAGTGTGTGTTTGAAGTTAAAACCATTCCGTTTCTAGGTTACATTGTGTCCGGTTCCGGACTAGAGATGGATCCTGAGAAACTCCAAGCAATCCAGAATTGGCCTATACCCTTAAGCCTCAAAGGGGTCCAGAGGTTCTTAGGGTTCGCCAATTATTATAGAAAATTTATACGAGACTTTTCCACCATTGTGGCGCCTATCACTGCATTAACCAAGAAAGGTGCTCATCCGTCCAAGTGGTCCGAGGAAGCTACACAGGCCTTTCACCTTCTGAAGCAACGGTTCATCTCTGCACCAGTTCTGAAACAGCCCGACACCGACTCTCCTTTTATCTTAGAGGTAGATGCCTCCTCCGTTGGAGTAGGAGCAGTGTTATCCCAGAGGGCCAAAGATGGACATCTACATCCTTGCAGTTTCTTCTCCCGGAAGTTCTCCCCAGCTGAGCGCAACTATGCCATTGGCGATCAGGAGTTGCTAGCCATCAAGCTCGCTCTGGAGGAGTGGAGATACCTGTTGGAGGGAGCTTCCCACTCAATCACCATACTTACCGACCACAAAAATCTTTTATATCTCAAAGGCGCACAATGTCTGAATCCTCGTCAGGCCAGATGGGCACTTTTCTTCTCTAGGTTTGACTTTAAACTCCAGTTCTGTCCGGGTTCTCAGAATCGTAAGGCCGATGCCCTTTCCCGCTCATGGGAGCAAGAAAATGAGTCCGAGTCTGCAGACAAGCATCCTATTATTAATCCGTTGGCATTCTCCACGGTAGGGATGGACTCTACGCCTCCACCAGGGAAAAGTTTTGTTAAGCCAGTTCTAAGGAAGAAGCTCATGCATTGGGCCCATGCTTCCCGTTTTGCTGGACATACAGGCATTCAGAAAACCCTTGAATTTATTTCTAGGTCCTACTGGTGGCCAACTCTGAAGAAGGACGTTATGGAATTTATTGCCTCCTGCCCAAAGTGTGCCCAACACAAAGTCTCCCGCCAGTCGCCTGCGGGGCAACTGGTTCCATTATCTGTTCCCCGTCGACCTTGGACCCATTTGTCGATGGACTTTGTTTCCGATCTACCTATCTGCAACAAGTTTAATACCATCTGGATGGTAGTTGACCGGTTCACCAAGATGGCACATTTCATCCCTCTCACCGGTCTTCCGTCAGCTTCCAAGTTGGCTCAAGTGTTTATACAAGAGATCTTCCGACTTCACGGTCTTCCTGAAGAGATCATCTCGGATCGTGGAGTACAATTTGTAGCCAAATTTTGGCGAAGTTTGTGTCAAGCCCTCCAAGTCAAGTTAAAGTTTTCCACGGCTTACCATCCTCAGACCAATGGTCAAACCGAGAGGGTGAATCAGGACTCGGAGGCCTTCCTCCGTATATATGTGTCTTCCTCTCAAGATGACTGGGTTCAACTCCTTCCTTGGGCCGAGTTCAGCCACAACAATCAATACCATTCCTCATCTTCTTCTACACCATTCTTCATTAATTATGGATTCCACCCTAAAGTCCCAGAATTCCAACCGCTTCCCGCAACTTCTGTTCCAGCAGTGGATGTCACCTTGCGTCAGTTTTCAAATAACTGGAGGAACGTCCGCGCAGCCCTGCTTAAAGCCTCATTCAGGTATAAGAAGTTTGCCGATAGGAAGCGTAGAGCGGTTCCTGCTCTCAAGGTGGGTGATCGTGTGTGGCTGTCCACGAAGAATTTGAGGTTGAGAGTTCCCAGCATGAAATTTGCACCTCGCTACATCGGACCCTTCAAGATTGAACAAGTCATCAATCCTGTTGCCTACAGGTTACAGTTACCATCCTTCTTGAAAATACCCAGGACATTTCATGTTTCTTTGTTGAAACCGCTGATCCTGAATCGGTTTCATTTCGCACTTCCTCCAGCTCCCAAAGTTCAGACTCAACGGGGAGTCGAGTACGAGGTGGCCAAGATTTTGGACTCACGTTTCCGTTACAGTCAGTTACAATACCTCATTGACTGGAAGGGCTATGGTCCTGAAGAACGCTCTTGGACCAATGCCTCAGACGTCCATGCTCCTGCCTTGGTCCGAAATTTCCACGCAAAGTTTCCTTTAAAGCCTAAGAAGTGTCCTGGGGCCACTCCTAAAGGGGGGGTGCTGTCACGATCCGGGTATCTGGACGCCATTACTTACCCTTCAGATGCCTCCTAAGGCTGGCTCAGCGTTCCAGGACCGGATCCCGCTGTTCCTGAGTTTCCACATGCAGAATGTCAGAGTGGTGATTTCATCAGCCGCGGCCTCCGCTGTGCCCGCGTGGTTAAATGTGCGCTTGTCAGTCTGGCGTCTCCTGTCTCCTGTGGCCGGCGTCGCCATTACTGTTTCAATTCTCACATGGATTACAAACCAAACTTCCCTCCAAGTGTCTGCATGGGCGCAGCCATCTTGGATTTTGTCATCTGAGCATTTCCACCAATCTGCTGTCTGTATTGTTGATTTGCATAATTGCCTAGCCAACCCCTTCCTTGCTGCAGGTATAAGTAAGCTGTGCCTGAGCAAGGAAGGCGTCAGTGCTTTGGTTGTCTAACCTAGTTCCAGTTTGTCTCTCTCCTGTGGTTGTCTTCCAGGTTCCAGCTCCTGTCTCCAGACTTCTGCTATAGAGACCCGCACCAGCATTCCATCTGCGGTGTAGCCTGACTCTCCGATCCATTCTGGACTCACCTGTTTCCAGTTACAACAATCACCTGCTTCCAGCCCAGCTTCCAGCAGTGTACAGCTTCTCTTAAAGGGCCGGTGTCCTTTCTGCAGTTTACCACTCTCCACCGGTATTATTATTTCACCGCTCTCAAACTCCAAACTTCATTATTATTTAATCGCTCTCAAGTTCGTTTATTATTTAACTGGTTCCAGCCAGTATCCACTCCGTACCAACAACAGTCTGGTTCCAGCCAGTATCCACAGCAGCCGTTTTATCTTCAGCAACCCAGCCTTTCCTGGAACACCAGCTGGTACGATCCTGGGTTCTCTCCATTGCTACAGTCAGGCCTGGTAAGGACTTTCCAACTAGAAGATTATAAGAACTGTCTCACTCTACCAGTGCCTGTGGCCCTTGCCACCCTGTAGTACCCAGGAATTGTATTTATCCTCTGTTGACTTTTATGTTTCCTTTACTGCTGCTGTGTTACGGAGTTTGTCATAATAAACATCATTGACTTTTATCCTGGTTGTCGTGGTCACGCCTTCGGGCAGTTATTCTACATGTTACTTACATGTCTAGGGGTCTGATACAACCTCCCAGGTTCCGTTACATCTCAGCCCCTACAACTGAGGCTGCCTCCCGTCAGCTCAGGCCCTCAGTTGTGACAGTAAGCACTGACCTAATGAATCCAGCCGGAGACCAGGATCAAGCGACCAGGCCAATGCAAGAACTGGCAGCCCGACTTGAACATCAGGAGGCTGCACAGGGCCACATCATCCGCTGTCTCCAGGATCTCTCTACACGGCTGGATGGGATTCAAACGACCCTCCGTGGACCTGGCACGTCCGGTGCGTCCACTACAGTGACACCAGCTGTAACCCCACCCACCTTACCCATTTCCAGTCCACATCTTCATCTTCCAACGCCAGCAAAATTTGATGGATCTCCAAGGTTCTGCAGGGGATTTCTCAATCAATGTGAAATCCACTTTGAGCTTCTACCTGGCAATTTCTTCAGTGACCATACCAAAATTGCCTATATCATCTCCCTTCTCAGTGGCTCAGCCCTTGACTGGGCATCACCTTTATGGGAGAAGTCTGATCCCCTGCTATCCTCCTATACTGACTTTGTAGCTACATTCAGGCGCATCTTCGACGAGCCAGGCCGGATAACATCTGCTTCATCTGAGATTCTCCGTTTACGCCAGTAAACACGTACTGTGGGACAGTATCTTATACAGTTTAAAATCCTGGCATCCGAACTGGCATGGAACGACAAGGCCCTGTATGCTGCATTCTGGCATGGCTTATCAGAACGCATCAAGGATGAGTTAGCTACCAGAGACTTGCCCTCTAAGTTGGATGAGCTAATTTCTCTTTGCACGAAGGTTGATCTACGTTTCAGAGAGAGAGCAACTGAGCGAGGAAGATCATCTACTCCTAAATCTTCTGCTCCTCCTCCTCGTCAACCATCTCCATCCAAGGATGAGCCTATGCAAATTAGTCGTTCCCGTCTATCTCCCGCTGAGCGCCGAAGACGTCTCTCTGAGTCTCTCTGTCTCTACTGTGCAGCTCCGTCGCACACTATCAATGCCTGTCCCAAACGTCCGGGAAACTCCAGATCCTAGCTCGCCAAGGAGAGGGCCGGCTAGGAGTAATGATCTCCTCTCCATCTCCTCATGACTGTAACCTCCCAGTGTCGCTCCAAATTGCTCAACGTTACAGGAACGTCATTGCCCTCCTTGATTCCGGAGCAGCTGGGAATTTCATAACCGAAGCTTATGTTAAACGGTGGTCCCTACCCACCGAGAGACTGTCCTCGTCCATCTCTTTGACTGCCGTGGATGGCAGCAAGATTTTTGACGCAGTCATTTCCTTAAGGACTCTTCCAGTTCGTCTGAGAGTGGGAGTTCTTCATTCTGAGTATATTTCTTTTTTAGTGATTCCAAGAGCCACACATCCAGTGGTTTTAGGCCTTCCATGGCTCCGTCTCCACAACCCATCAATTGACTGGACGACTACGCAAATACTGGCATGGGGTCCCTCCTGTGCTGAGACTTGTTTAGCCAAAGTTCTTCCTGTTTGTTCTTCCTTCCCCAGGTCATCTGATGTTCCGCCTCCTCCATATCAAGACTTCACGGACGTGTTCAGTAAAGCCTCTGCGGATATCCTTCCTCCTCATAGAGAATGGGACTGCCCAATCGACCTCATTCCAGGGAAGGTTCCACCGCGAGGTCGAACTTATCCGTTGTCTCTGCCTGAGACACACTCCATGGAAGAGTACATCAAAGAGAACCTGGCGAAGGGTTTCATCCGACCATCTTCTTCTCCAGCCGGCGCAGGCTTCTTCTTCATTAAGAAGAAAGACGGTGGTCTGCGTCCGTGCATCGACTACAGAGGTCTGAACGACATTACCGTCAAGAACCGATACCCTTTACCCCTGATTACCGAGCTCTTTGATAGAGTTAGTGGTGCAACTATTTTCACAAAGCTGGACTTGAGGGGTGCCTACAATCTCATCCGAATCCGTGAGGGTGACGAGTGGAAGACCGCCTTTAACACCCGTGACAGACATTATGAGTACCTCGTCATGCCCTTCGGATTGAGCTACGCTCCAGCAGTCTTCCAGCACTTCGTGAATGAGATTTTCAGGGACATCTTGTACCGCCATGTCGTGGTTTATCTAGACGACATCCTCATCTTTGCTAATAATCTCGAAGATCATCGTTTCTGGGTAAAAGAGGTTCTTTCCCGTCTCCGTGTCAATCACCTCTATTGTAAATTGGAGAAGTGTGTGTTTGAAGTTAAAACCATTCCGTTTCTAGGTTACATTGTGTCCGGTTCCGGACTAGAGATGGATCCTGAGAAACTCCAAGCAATCCAGAATTGGCCTATACCCTTAAGCCTCAAAGGGGTCTAGAGGTTCTTAGGGTTCGCCAATTATTATAGAAAATTTATACGAGACTTTTCCACCATTGTGGCGCCTATCACTGCATTAACCAAGAAAGGTGCTCATCCGTCCAAGTGGTCCGAGGAAGCTACACAGGCCTTTCACCTTCTGAAGCAACGGTTCATCTCTGCACCAGTTCTGAAACAGCCCGACACCGACTCTCCTTTTATCTTAGAGGTAGATGCCTCCTCCGTTGGAGTAGGAGCAGTGTTATCCCAGAGGGCCAAAGATGGACATCTACATCCTTGCAGTTTCTTCTCCCGGAAGTTCTCCCCAGCTGAGCGCAACTATGCCATTGGCGATCAGGAGTTGCTAGCCATCAAGCTCGCTCTGGAGGAGTGGAGATACCTGTTGGAGGGAGCTTCCCACTCAATCACCATACTTACCGACCACAAAAATCTTTTATATCTCAAAGGCGCACAATGTCTGAATCCTCGTCAGGCCAGATGGGCACTTTTCTTCTCTAGGTTTGACTTTAAACTCCAGTTCTGTCCGGGTTCTCAGAATCGTAAGGCCGATGCCCTTTCCCGCTCATGGGAGCAAGAAAATGAGTCCGAGTCTGCAGACAAGCATCCTATTTTTAATCCGTTGGCATTCTCCACGGTAGGGATGGACTCTACGCCTCCACCAGGGAAAAGTTTTGTTAAGCCAGTTCTAAGGAAGAAGCTCATGCATTGGGCCCATGCTTCCCGTTTTGCTGGACATACAGGCATTCAGAAAACCCTTGAATTTATTTCTAGGTCCTACTGGTGGCCAACTCTGAAGAAGGACGTTATGGAATTTATTGCCTCCTGCCCAAAGTGTGCCCAACACAAAGTCTCCCGCCAGTCGCCTGCGGGGCAACTGGTTCCATTATCTGTTCCCCGTCGACCTTGGACCCATTTGTCGATGGACTTTGTTTCCGATCTACCTATCTGCAACAAGTTTAATACCATCTGGGTGGTAGTTGACCGGTTCACCAAGATGGCACATTTCATCCCTCTCACCGGTCTTCCGTCAGCTTCCAAGTTGGCTCAAGTGTTTATACAAGAGATCTTCCGACTTCACGGTCTTCCTGAAGAGATCATCTCGGATCGTGGAGTACAATTTGTAGCCAAATTTTGGCGAAGTTTGTGTCAAGCCCTCCAAGTCAAGTTAAAGTTTTCCACGGCTTACCATCCTCAGACCAATGGTCAAACCGAGAGGGTGAATCAGGACTCGGAGGCCTTCCTCCGTATATATGTGTCTTCCTCTCAAGATGACTGGGTTCAACTCCTTCCTTGGGCCGAGTTCAGCCACAACAATCAATACCATTCCTCATCTTCTTCTACACCATTCTTCATTAATTATGGATTCCACCCTAAAGTCCCAGAATTCCAACCGCTTCCCGCAACTTCTGTTCCAGCAGTGGATGTCACCTTGCGTCAGTTTTCAAATAACTGGAGGAACGTCCGCGCAGCCCTGCTTAAAGCCTCATTCAGGTATAAGAAGTTTGCCGATAGGAAGCGTAGAGCGGTTCCTGCTCTCAAGGTGGGTGATCGTGTGTGGCTGTCCACGAAGAATTTGAGGTTGAGAGTTCCCAGCATGAAATTTGCACCTCGCTACATCGGACCCTTCAAGATTGAACAAGTCATCAATCCTGTTGCCTACAGGTTACAGTTACCATCCTTCTTGAAAATACCCAGGACATTTCATGTTTCTTTGTTGAAACCGCTGATCCTGAATCGGTTTCATTTCGCACTTCCTCCAGCTCCCAAAGTTCAGACTCAACGGAGAGTCGAGTACGAGGAGGCCAAGATTTTGGACTCACGTTTCCGTTACGGTCAGTTACAATACCTCATTGACTGGAAGGGCTATGGTCCTGAAGAACGCTCTTGGACCAATGCCTCAGACGTCCATGCTCCTGCCTTGGTCCGAAATTTCCACGCAAAGTTTCCTTTAAAGCCTAAGAAGTGTCCTGGGGCCACTCCTAAAGGGGGGGGTGCTGTCACGATCCGGGTATCTGGACGCCATTACTTACCCTTCAGATGCCTCCTAAGGCTGGCTCAGCGTTCCAGGACCGGATCCCGCTGTTCCTGAGTTTCCACATGCAGAATGTCAGAGTGGTGATTTCATCAGCCGCGGCCTCCGCTGTGCCCGCGTGGTTAAATGTGCGCTTGTCAGTCTGGCGTCTCCTGTCTCCTGTGGCCGGCGTCGCCATTACTGTTTCAATTCTCACATGGATTACAAACCAAACTTCCCTCCAAGTGTCTGCATGGGCGCAGCCATCTTGGATTTTGTCATCTGAGCATTTCCACCAATCTGCTGTCTGTATTGTTGATTTGCATAATTGCCTAGCCAACCCCTTCCTTGCTGCAGGTATAAGTAAGCTGTGCCTGAGCAAGGAAGGCGTCAGTGCTTTGGTTGTCTAACCTAGTTCCAGTTTGTCCCTCTCCTGTGGTTGTCTTCCAGGTTCCAGCTCCTGTCTCCAGACTTCTGCTATAGAGACCCGCACCAGCATTCCATCTGCGGTGTAGCCTGACTCTCCGATCCATTCTGGACTCACCTGTTTCCAGTTACAACAATCACCTGCTTCCAGCCCAGCTTCCAGCAGTGTACAGCTTCTCTTAAAGGGCCGGTGTCCTTTCTGCAGTTTACCACTCTCCACCGGTATTATTATTTCACCGCTCTCAAACTCCAAACTTCATTATTATTTCATCGCTCTCAAGTTCGTTTATTATTTAACTGGTTCCAGCCAGTATCCACTCCGTACCAACAACAGTCTGGTTCCAGCCAGTATCCACAGCAGCCGTTTTATCTTCAGCAACCCAGCCTTTCCTGGAACACCAGCTGGTACGATCCTGGGTTCTCTCCATTGCTACAGTCAGGCCTGGTAAGGACTTTCCAACTAGAAGATTATAAGAACTGTCTCACTCTACCAGTGCCTGTGGCCCTTGCCACCCTGTAGTACCCAGGAATTGTATTTATCCTCTGTTGACTTTTATGTTTCCTTTACTGCTGCTGTGTTACGGAGTTTGTCATAATAAACATCATTGACTTTTATCCTGGTTGTCGTGGTCACGCCTTCGGGCAGTTATTCTACATGTTACTTACATGTCTAGGGGTCTGATACAACCTCCCAGGTTCCGTTACATCTCAGCCCCTACAACTGAGGCTGCCTCCCGTCAGCTCAGGCCCTCAGTTGTGACACTTATTTTCTCTTACATCCTAGAGGATGCTGGGGTCCACATTAGTACCATGGGGATGTACCAAAGTTCCCAGAATGGGAGGGAGAGCGCGGAGGCTCCTGCAGAACTGATTGACCAAACTTCAGGTCCTCAGAGGCCAAAGTATCGAACCTGTAAAACTTTGCAAACGTGTTCGACCCAGACCAAGTAGTCGCTTGGCAAAGCTGTAAAGCAGAGACACCCCGGGCAGCCGCCCAGGAAGAACCCACCTTACGAGTAGAGTGGGCCTTAACAGATGTAGGACATGGCAATCCTGCCGTAGAATAGGCATGCTGGATAGTGATTCTGATCTAGTGAGATCGTCTGCTTAGAAGCAGGACAACCAAGTTTCTTGGGATCATGCAGGACAAACAGAAAGTCCTATTTTCTGTGACGAGCAGTCCTCTTCACATAGATTTTCAGAGCCCTTACAACATCCAAGGACTTTGATTAAATTGAGGAGTCAGTAGCCACTGGCACCACAATAGGTTTGTTGATATGAAATGCTGACACAACCTTCGGAAGGAACTGCTGATATGTCCGGAGCTCAGCTCTATCCTCTTGGAAGATCAAGTAGGGGCTCTTACAAGACAAGAACAATAATCCACTAAGTGTGTACAGTTTTATAATTTATTAAAAACACTAATTCATTAAAAAGCAGCAATTTTCATAGGATTAAATGTGCCATGTGCATACAAAAAGAAAGAATGATTTTTTACCCAGAGTATTGGTTCAGGATAGATATCATATGAACTCGGTAGGATCCGTTCCAAATATTGCCCTAGAATACTGAGAGTCCAGTTGTAATCCACTTGTAGAGAGTCCCTGTTAGGTGTTATTGTGAGAGTCCTTTATAAATTCCATGTGCCGCTAGAGGATTAGGTTGGAATGCAACGTCCCGTATATAGTGGGTACCTCATGCAATGCGGTAGTTGGATGGTGCCTCTCTGGGACTTCTCTGGATAGCTGGAAAGTTGATAAGGGCTGGTCCGGATCCAAGTGAGGAGATGTCCTGCTCCAAAGGGTAAAAACCTGACGCGTTTCGCTGCATATGCCTTGCAGCTTTTTCAAAGTGGATTATTGTTCTTTTCCTCCTGAAGCGCAGCCTCCTTTCTTTCTCTTTTTTAGTGTAATATATTGGGAGTGACTTCCCTCTTAAAATTGGCTGCTGCTTAGCAGAGCACCTCGTCTCACAGCGCCCGAATACTCTTGGGTATTTACTACCTTCTCCTGCTCTTACAAGACAAAGCCCCCAACTCCGACACACGTCTAGCAGAAGCTAAGGCCAACAAAATGACAGCCTTCCACGTGAGAAATTTGACCTCAACCTCCGGTAGAGGTTCGAACCAATCCGATTGAACTGTAACACCACGTTAAGATCCCAGGGTGCTGTAGGCAGCACAAAGGGAGGCTGGATGTGCAGAACCCCTTTCAGAAAGGTCTTAACCTCCGGGAGAGAAGCCAACTGTTTCTGGAAGAAAATGGATAGGGCCGAAATCTGGACCTTTACAGATCCCAACCTCAGGCCCATACCGACACCTGCTTGCAGGAAGAGGAGAAACCATCCCAGTTGAAACTCCACAGTAGGAAACTTCTTGGACTCACATCAAGATACATATTTTTTCCAAATACGATGGTAATGTTTAGACATTACTCTTTTCCTAGCCTGTATCAGGGTAGGAATAACCTTGTTCGGAATGCCCTTCCGAGCTAATATCTGGCGTTCAACTTCCATGCCGTCCAACGTAGCCATGGTAAGTCTTGATAGGTGAACAGCCCCTGCTGCAGCAGGTCCTCCCGAAGAGGAAGGATCTAGCAGTAGATCCAGAAGATCTGCGGACCAAGCCCTTCTTGGACAGTCCGGAGCAATGAGGATCGCTTGAACTCTTGTTCTCCTTATGAGTTTTAGAACTCTTGGAATGAGTGGAAGTGGAGGAAACACGTACACAGACTGGAACACCCACGGAGTCACTAGGGCGAACACTGCCATGGCTTGCGGATCCCTCGACCTGGAACAATACCGCCAAAGCTTCTTGTTGAGACAAGAGGCCATCACGTCTATTTGAGGTACACTCCAAGGGTCTGTTACCTCCCTCCCCTGGATGGAGATCGTGTCTGCTGAGGAAGTCCACTTCTCAGTTGTCTACTCCCGGAATGAAGATTGCTGACAGTGCCAACGCGTGTTTTTCTTCCCAGAGGAGGATTCTTGTTACCTCTGACATTGCAGCTCTGCTCTTCGTTCCGACCTGTCGGTTTATGTAAGCTACTGTCATTACATTGTCCGACTGCACTTCAATGGCCCGATCTCACAGAAGATTGGCCGCTTGGAGAAGACCGTTGTAGACGGCCCTTAGTTCCAGAATGTTTATTGGTAGGCCGGCTTCCAGACTTGACCACCTTCCTTGGAAGGTTTCCCCCTGAGTGACTGCGCCCCAACCCCGGAGACTTGCATCCATGGTTAGAAGGATCCAGTCCTGAATCCCAAACCTGCAACCCTCCAGAAGGTGAGGTAATTGTTGCCACCAGAGGAGTGAAATCCTGGCCTTTGGCGACAGACTTATTCTCTGGTGCATGTGTAGATGAGATCTCGACCACTTGTCCAGGAGATCCAGTTGGAGGGGCCGAGCATGAAACCTCCCGTACTGCAGAGCCTTGTAAGAGGCCACCATCTTCCCCAGAAGGCGAATGCACTGATGAACCAAATGTACCTGGAACTCAGGAGACAGGGTGGCAGCAGAGGAGTTCCAAGTACAGAAGCGCGGTGCTGCAGTTAGAGTAGAGTTTAGCAGCAATCCCTATAAGAAACTCTGACTCCGTTGTCTCTCCCAAGTGGTCGGTCAGCGCCTGTGAGACTATGGATTCTTGGGCCCATGGCAGCCATGTTTGATGGGCGGATTAGGTCTGCCCGACTCCGATGCCCCCCGGTCTTAGTGAGTGACAAGGCGTTAACCGAGGCCAAGAGAAAACAAGGGAAAAACTAAGACAGAAAAACAAGAAAGGGGAAACTACTGATACAACAACCTAATTTATGTGCAGCACAGCCGCCAAGAACAATCGTAACAAAAGTAACGTTGGCCAAACGCTGAACCCGACACCGTCGCAGTTTGGCGAGGACAACAGTGGTGGAAACCTCTGCAGAAAACACAAAGGCAAGAAGGTAAGAATAATACAGCCGAAAGCCGTATGATGCGGCAAAGCCGCTACTCACGACACTGGTAAGGGTGTATGCAGAAGGATCTGGACCCAAAGGCTGCAGATACGGGGTCACTGGACTGAAGGCTGGATAAGATTCCAAGGATCAGGCACCGGACACAGGACATAGGATGCAGAAATAAACTGGCTGCACAGGAACACTCCAAAGGCAAGACTCAGCTCCACAGGAAACTGCTGACAGGGACCAGGAACAAGCTAGCAGGAAGTTATCACCGGCGGGCAAGGCCTGTCCTGGCTCTCATAAAAAGGCCCTGTGGGCCAATGATAGGAGACCCGGCAGCCAAGCCCCCTGGATCCTACTTATTCCACCTGTTCCTGGCGCACGGCGCACACATCCCGCCTGCTTAGCAACAGCCAGGATCACAGTGCAGGACGGCCGCCTGGCATCCCCAGTTGCCAAGCAACCAGCTGGGGATGGGGAGTCTTGGGCGGAAGGGTCTCGCCGGTCCTGCTGCCTAGCAACGGCCGGGAGCCGGCGCGTCCCAGCGCCTCTAACAGTAACCCCCCTTGAGGAGGGGCTAAGGAACCCCTAAACACAGGTTTATGAGGAAATTCCTGAAAAAACATCTTCTTTAGTTTAGGGGCATGCAAATCTTTGTCCCGAACCCAAGATTTCTCCTCTGGGCCGTACCCCTTCCAATGGACCAGAAAGTACAGCAGACCACGGGAAAATTTAGAATCCAGAACCTTTTCTACCAGGAATTCCTGTCGGCCCGGAACATCCACAGGACGTCTACCCCGGATAATTCTCTGAGAAAATTTTCTGGAACTGACACATGGCTTGAGTAGAGAACAATGAAAGGTGTTAGAAATTCTAAATGATCTTGGCAATTGCAGCCGAAAAGCAACCGAAAAGATTGATCTTTTTGATAATAAGAAATGGCCCAATGAACCTGGGTCCCAATTTAGTCGAAGGTTGTCGGAGTTTGATGTTACGGGTTGACATCCGTACCTTGTCTCCCACCTTAAAGGTACATGGATGTCAGAACTTATCTGAAAAATTTTTCTCCCGGAAGGCAGCTTTCTTCAAAGCAAGGTGTATCTTCTTCCAAATAGCTCTGAGGCGGGAAGATAAGGCCAAGGAATAAGATGGCCAGTTGGGAGTAAAGGAACTGGCTCTAGGATGAAAGCCAAGGACTGAAAAGAATGGAGACACCGTGGTGGATGAATGACAGGCATTACTCAGCCAGGGGAAGATAATCCGACCAATCGTTCTGAAGCTTGCCCGTATAAAGACGCAAATACTGCTTTAGTGATTGGTTCACACGCTCAGTCTGCCCATTGGACTGTGGATGGTATCCCGAGGTTAAACTGAGTCTCATGTTTAACGAGGCACAAAAGAGCTTCCAGAAATGGGCCACAAACTGCGGTCCCCGGTCCAAGACAATATCCACAGGTATTCCATGGAGCCTGAAAACATGGCAGAGGAATAAAACAGCCAAAATCTGAGCAGATGGCAATTGGGGTAAAGCAATTAAATGGGCCATCTTGCTAAGACGATCTATGACCACCCAGATCACCTGAAAACCAGAAGAGAGTGGAAGATCTACAACGAAATCCATGGAAACGTGTGACCATGGCCTGACTGGAATAGCTAGAGGCATGAGCTGCCCAACGGGCAGGGACCGGGACACCATGTGCCTAGCACAATCTTGACAAGCGAGAACAAACTCCCTAGCATCCTTGGAAAGATTAGGCCACCACACCGAGCGAGAGAGTAACTCCAGCGTTTTAGCAACACCAGGATGGCCAGCAACCTTGCTATCGTGAAACTTGGCAAGGACACTGCCTCTCAAGAACTCTGGGACAAAGATGACCAACAGGAGTGTTACTGGGAGCCTGTTGCTGAAGCTGAACCAACTGTGTGTGTATCCTGTGTGAGGCCGGTCTGGATAGAGGATGCTGGGATAATGGGAGTAGCGGGAGACTGGTTATCGTGAACAGGAAGAAAACAGCGTGACAGGGCATTGGCCTTGGTGTTTTTAGAACCGTGCCTGTAGGTGATGATAAACTTGAACCGGGTAAAGAACAGCGCCCAGCGAGCCTGACGGGAATTAAGCCATTAAGCAGACTCAATGTACTGAAAATTCTTGTGGTCTGTAAACACAGTGACGGTATGCTTTGCTCGCTCAAGCCAATGCTTCCACTCCTCAAAAGCCCACTTGACTGCTAACATTTCTCTATTACCAACATCATAGTTGGTCTTTGCAGAGGAGAATTTCTTGGACATGAAGGCACAAGGATGTAACACTAGTAACATGGGGTCTTCTTGAGACAGAATATTTCCCACCCCAACCTCAGAGGCGTCCACCTCGACGATAAAAGGAAGATCGCGGTTGGGGTGTCTAAGGGCGGGAGCCGAGACAAAGGACTGTTTCAGAGCCTGGAAGGCATGCTCGGTTTGAGGCGACCACTTAGAAGGATCAGCACCCTTTTTTGTCAATGCTACAATAGGAGCAACTAACTCGGAAAAGGCATGAATAAAATGTCTATAATAATTGGCAAAACCCAAAGACCTCTGAATCGCCTTCAAATTAGTGGGTTGAGCCCAATTCAGGACTGCCTGGAGTTTTTTAGGTTCCATAAAAAACTCCTCTGGAGAAATAATATATCCTGAAAAGAACACTTCCGTAATATGAAAATCACATTTCTCCAATTTGACATACAAGTTATTCTCCCCCAATTTCTGAAGTACTTGTCGAACATGGAGATAATGCTGTTCCAGAGACTCAGAATAAATTAGGATGTCATCCAAATAGACAACGACAAATTTCCTCAGGAAGTCGCGGAGGACAAAATTTATAAAGATCCTGAAACACCGCAGGAGCGTTAGAAAGGCTGAACGGCATCACGAGATACTCGTAGTATCCGGACTGAGTACTAAAAGCTGTCTTCCACTCATCCCCGGATCTTATCCGGATGAGGTTGTACACTCCTCTAAGATCAATTTTAGAAAAAATGACCACGGTGCGGAGTTGATCGAAATAACACCAAAATTAAAGGTAGCGGATAAGTATTTTTTACAGAAATCTTATTGAGAGCACGGTAATCTATGCACGACCTAAGAGACCAGTCTTTTTTCTTCTTCGTCCTAGAGGATGCTGGGGACTCCAAAAGGACCATGGGGTATAGACGGGATCCGCAGGAGACATGGGCACACTGTAAGACTTTGAATGGGTGTGAACTGGCTCCTCCCTCTATGCCCCTCCTCCAGACCTCAGTTGGATTCTGTGCCCAGAGGAGACTGGTCACACACTAGGGGAGCTCTACAGAGTTTCTCTAAAAAGACTTTTGTTAGGTTTATTATTTTCAGGGAGCACTGCTGGCAACAGGCTCCCTGCTTCGTGGGACTGAGGGGAGAGAAGCAGACCTACTTCTGTGAGTTGATAGGCTCTGTTTCTTAGGCTACTGGACACCATTAGCTCCAGAGAGTCTGATCACTTGGGTCGCCTAGCTGCTCGTTCCCGGAGCCGTGCCGCCGTCCCCCTCACAGAGCCAGAAGATAGAAGACAGGTAAGTAACCGAAGCAAAGAAGACGTCTGAAGGCGGCAGAAGACTTCAGTCTTCCTGAGGTACCGCGCAGCGGTCGCGCTGCGCGCCATTGCTCCCGCTCGCACAGGCACTACATGGGTGCAGGGGGGGGGGACCCTGGGCAGCAATAAAAACCTCATTTATAGGGACTGGCAGCTATATACAGTGCATAGGCACTGTTAGGAGACCCTCGCCAGTATAATTAATAGCGGGGCCCAGCGCACCATGTAGGGGGTGGGGCTTCGTCCTTCAGCTCTAACCAGCGCCATTTTATCTCCACAGCTTGCTGCAAAGATGCTGCTCCTGGCCCTTCACTGCTGTCACAAGTAACAGGGTGCTAAAAACAAGGGGGGGGGGAACATAAATTTGGTGTTGGTTATTTATATATAACAAGCGCTTATAGGTCTGGGGCATTGTTGTTTTATTCAGACCGGTGGGGCGCTGGGTGTGAGCTGGCAAACTCCTTCTCTGTCTCTCTGAAAGGCCTTACTGTGGGTCTGTCCCCTTTAGCCCAGTGTGTTTGGGGGTGTCAGTACGTGTGTGTCGACATGGCAGAAACTGAATGCTCTTCCCAGGAGGAGGTGCGTATGGAAGCTGAACAGAATGAAGGAGTGACTCCGTCGGCACCGCCGACTGCTGATTGGGTTGAGATGTGGAGTGTGTTAAATAACAGTGTGGCTTTATTTCATAAGAGGTTAGACAAATCTGAGTCTCAGAACCAAGCATGGAGACAATCCATAGGTGACGTGGTGCCACACACTCAGACCCCCTCAGGGTCCCAAAAACGTTCATTTACCCAGATACCGATACGGATTCCGACTCCAGTGTTGACTATTGTTATGATTCCAGTACTCCTGACCGGAGGAGATCTTATGACAATGGCCAGAGTACTGGAAGGGAATGCTGGTTACGGGAGCAGGAAAAACTAGTTGCCCCTGGCGCCCTAACTCTATTGTCTCACCCGTGCTATCGGAAATCCCTTGCGAGACTATGGTTTCTTGAGCCCCTGGCAGCCACGTTTGAAAGGCGGATTATGTCTGCCCAACTCTGGTGCCCCCCGGTCTTAGTGAGAGACAAAGGGAAATCCGAGGCAGGATGATGACAAGAGGACCTCTGACTAACAACAGGCCAAGGGCAACAAGCTAACTAACCAAACCTGAAGTATGTGCGGAAAAACCGCCAGGTAAAAGGACAACCAAAATCCACTAGTCCATAACTCCTACCCAGCACCGCTGGATACCAGAGTGGATCTGTGGGAGCGGAATCCTCCGCAAAATGCTCCGAAACACAAATAATAAGTAATAAATAATAAAGCGGCCAAGCCGCAACACACGGCAACGCCGCGACTCACGAACACCACTGGATGTTTAAACGGTGCTCAGTCAGGACTCCAGGAACAAGATGACGACTTCCGAGTGCAGGACAACTGAGGACTGGAACGACCGGATACAGCAAGACTGGAAACACTCTCAGCAAACAGAGACAGCATGCAGGAAGCTATTACCGGCGTCTGTGTGAGGCACTGCAAGAGCATATAAACTGAAGCCCTCCAATCAACTGCTGACAGGGCTAATTGCGTGGATGCCGTGCAGCTGCCTTGCTGCACGGCCAGGAAACAGGTGCCCTACTTAATTTAAATGGACCCAGCAACGGGGAACGCGGTCCGCCAGTGGCGTCCCCGTTGCTAGGGTCCGTGCGGCTCCGTGCGCCCGGCGTCTAGCGTTGCCAGGGAGCCGGCGGCTGTACGCGTACGGCGTCCCTGGTTGCTAGGTGCCGGGCCGCACCGACGAGCGGACCCCGGCGCCTAACAGTACCACCCCCTTGAGGAGGGGTCAAGGAACCCCTAAAGCCAGGTTTCTGAGGAAATTCCCGAAAAAATGCCCTCTTGAGCCTCGGGGCATGGAGATCCTTATCCAGGACCCAAGACCTTTCCTCTGGACCATAGCCTCTCCAGTCCACCAGAAAATAAAGCCGACCCCGGGACAATTTGGAATCGAGAACCTTCTCCACCAAGAACTCCTGTTGTCCCTGTACATCTACTGGAGATTTCTCCTGAGAGATCTTCCGAGGAAATCTACTGGAAGAAACGTATGGTTTCAACAGGGAACGATGGAACGTATTTCCGATACGGAGAGCTCTTGGTAAACGTAACCGGAAAGCAACTGGGTTGATTTTTTTAATAATATGAAATGGTCCAATAAATTTGGGGCCCAATCTAGCTGAGGATTGTCGAAGTCTAATGTTACGAGTCGACAACCATACCCTATCTCCCACCTTAAAAGTGCAAGGACGTCGGAGCCTGTCAGAAATTTTTTTCTCTCGAAAGGCCGCTTTTCTGAGAGCAAGGTGCACTTTTTTCCAAATGACTCTGAGATGAGAGGTTAAGGTTAGCGAGGAAACTGAAGAATGTTGAAAAAAAGAATTAGCTCTGGGGTGAAAACCAAAAACTGAAAAGAATGGAGACACATTAGTGGAGGAATGACAAGAATTATTGTAAGCAAACTCCGCCAAAGGAAGAAACTCGGACCAATCATTCTGGAGTTTGGCTGAGTACAAACGCAAATACTGTTTCAATGATTGGTTAACTCGCTCGGTTTGCCCGTTGGACTGGGGATGGTAGCCGGATGTTAAAGACAATTTCATCTTTAATGAAGCACAAAAAGACCTCCAGAATTGTGCAATGAATTGTGGACCCCGATCAGAAACAATATCAGTGGGCAACCCATGAAGTCTGAAAACATGGTGGAGAAACAAAACAGCCAATCCCTGGGCAGATGGCAGTCGGGGAAGAGCAATGAAATGAGCCATCTTGCTAAAACGGTCCACTACCACCCATATGACTCGGAATCCGGCTGACAGAGGGAGGTCTACCACAAAATCCATGGAAATATGAGACCATGGCCTGAGAGGAAGATTTAAGGGCATAAGTTGCCCGATAGGCAAGGAACGGGGAACCTTATGCTGTGCACAGACCTGACAAGAAAAAACAAACTCCTTAATGTCTTTAGAAAGACCAGGCCACCATACTGAGCGGGAGACTAATTCCAAAGTCTTAGAGATCCCCGGATGCCCGGCAACTTTGCTATCATGAAACTCAGTCAAAACAGTAGCTCTCAAAAACTCAGGGACGTAAAGACGACCAGCAGGAGTATTTTCAGGAGCTTGATGTTGAAGCTGCTTTAACTGGGTAAATAAATCTTGTGTGAGGCCTGCCCGAATGACTGAAGACGGAAGTATGGGAGTAACAGGACTGTTATTATGAACTGGAAGAAAACTGCGTGACAGGGCATCCGCCTTGGTATTCTTGGAACCTGGCCTGAAAGTGATAATAAACTTGAAACGAGTAAAAAATAAAGCCCAACGAGCCTGCCGGGCATTCAGCCGCTTAGCTGATTCGATGTACTGAAGATTTTTGTGGTCAGTCAATACTGAAATGGTATGTGTTGCTCCCTCAAGCCAATGCCTCCACTCCTCGAAAGCCCATTTAATAGCCAGTAACTCCCGGTTACCAACATCGTAGTTGGATTCAGCGGATGAGAATTTCCTGGACATAAAGGCACAAGGATGTAGTTCCAGAGACTCCGGATCCTTTTGAGATAGGATAGCCCCCACTCCAACCTCCGAGGCATCAACCTCAACAACGAAGGGCAATTCTGGGTTGGGATGTCTGAGGACTGGAGCTGAGACAAAAGCTTGTTTCAAGGCCTGAAAGGATAACTCAGCTTCACGTGACCAGTTGGTAGGATCCGCTCCCTTCTTAGTCAGTGCCACAAGGGGAGCAACCAGGTCGGAAAAAGAATGAATAAATCTTCTATAATAATTCGCAAACCCTAAAAAGCGCTGAATTGCTTTTAAATTGGTGGGTTGCGCCCAACTAAGGATGGCTTGGAGCTTCTTAGGTTCCATGCAGAATCCCCGAGGGGAAATAATGTACCCTAAAAAGGATACCTCCGTGACATGAAACTCACACTTCTCCAGCTTGGCATATAGATGATTTTCACGTAATTTTTGAAGAACCTGACGCACCTGGGTAACATGTTGTTCAATTGAGTCAGAATAAATCAGGATGTCGTCTAAGTAAACGACCACGAATCTTCCTAGGAAGTCACGGAGCACATCGTTAATGAGATCCTGGAAAACTGCTGGAGCGTTGGACAAGCCGAACGGCATCACCAGATACTCGTAGTGACCCGACTGAGTACTGAATGCCGTCTTCCACTCATCTCCAGACTTGATTCGGATGAGGTTATATGCTCCCCTTAGGTCAATTTTAGAAAAAATCACAGCCGAACGCAGCTGATCAAAGAGGACAGAAATCAGCGGCAGAGGATAAGTATTTTTAACTGAGATCTTATTCAGGGCTCTAAAGTCAATGCAAGGTCTGAGTGATCCATCTTTTTTATCCACAAAGAAGAAGCCTGCACTTAAAGGGGATTTAGATGGCCTAATAAATCCTTTCCCTAGGCTCTCCTTAACATACTCATTCATGGCCGCAGTTTCTGGCCCAGATAAAGCATATAACCTTCCCTTTGGCAATGTGGCACCAGGAATTAGCTCAATAGCACAATCATAAGGCCGATGGGGAGGCAGAATGTCCGCATTGCCCTTGGAAAACAGATCAACAAAGTCCTGGTATTCCACGGGAATGAGTTCAGGAATGGCGGTTGCTATTCTGACGGGAAACGTAATACATTCCTTATTACAGATGGTACCCCATTGTGAAATCTCCCCCGACCGCCAATCAATGGTGGGATTATGAAAGGCCAGCCAAGGGTGACCCAGAACCACTGGAACTGCTGGGCAATGGGTAAGGAAGGACTCGATCTTTTCGGAATGAAGAGCTCCTACCGTAAGTAGTACAGGGGGTGTACAGAGGGAAATAACCCCATTGGACAAAGGACTCCCATCTAAACCATGCATGGTGACACACCTACCCAAGGCTAACTGAGGAATGCCTAAGGCCTTGGCCCAAGTTAAGTCCATAAAGTTCCCTGCAGCTCCACTGTCAACAAAAGCCGACACCGAAGAACTGAGGCTGCCAAAGGAAACTTTAGCTGGGACTAAAAGGGAGTTATTCGAGGAGATAAGCTGCAGACCGAAGTGAACCCCCTCACAATTCACTTGGTCGAGGCGTTTCCCGACTTGTTCGGACAATTACGGGCAAAATGTCCCTTACCCCCACAGTACAAACAAAGACCAGAGTTTTGCCTTCTGGCTCTTTCTTCTGGAGACAGCCGGGAGAGACCCATCTGCATGGGCTCCTCTACGTCCTCAGCAATGGAATATACACATGGAGTAGACCTGACAGGTGCTCCTTTTTCAGCCCTCCGCTCTCTGAGACGACGATCAATCTTAATAGAAAGCTCCATGAGTTTATCGAGAGTCTCAGGAGCGGGATACTGAAGGAGACTGTCTTTTATAGACTCTGATAAGCCGAGGCGAAATTGACTGCGCAGGGCTGGGTCATTCCAGCCACAGTCGTTCGACCAACGGCAAAACTCCGTACAATAAACCTCTGCAGGATTTCTACCCTGTCTGAGAGCGCGCAACTGACTCTCAGCGGATGCCTCTCTATCAGGGTCATCATACAAAAGCCCTAAAGACCCAAAAAAAGCGTCTACTGACAACAACACCGGATCCTCTGCTTTTAAACCAAATGCCCAGGTCTGAGGATCCCCCTGGAGCAAAGAAATAATAATCCCGACCCGCTGAGATTCAGAACCTGAGGAGATCGGTCTTAAACGAAAATAAAGTTTACAGGATTCTTTAAAATTAAAAAACTCTTTCCTATCACCAGAAAAACGGTCAGGCAAGTGCATTTTTGGTTCAGGGACTACCCTCAGGGAAGTTCGTAAAAGATCTTCCTGCGACTTCACCCGAAGGGAAAGATCCTGAACCATCTGAGTAAGTTCTTGAATCTGGCTGACTAGGAGCTGACCAGGATTTGGCCCTAAACCTGTGGGATTCATGAGGCCGATAACTCTTACAAAACTGAATAAGGAAAAAATTAAACTCTGTTTTAATTTTAAGTTTTGGTATTGGCCGGTAATAATGTTATGATTCCAGTACTCCTGACCGGAGGAGATCTTATGACAATGGCCAGAGTACTGGAAGGGAATGCTGGTTACGGGAGCAGGAAAAACTAGTTGCCCCTGGCGCCCTAACTCTATTGTCTCACCCGTGCTATCGGAAATCCCTTGCGAGACTATGGTTTCTTGAGCCCCTGGCAGCCACGTTTGAAAGGCGGATTATGTCTGCCCAACTCCGGTGCCCCCCGGTCTTAGTGAGAGACAAAGGGAAATCCGAGGCAGGATGATGACAAGAGGACCTCTGACTAACAACAGGCCAAGGGCAACAAGCTAACTAACCAAACCTGAAGTATGTGCGGAAAAACCGCCAGGTAAAAGGACAACCAAAATCCACTAGTCCATAACTCCTACCCAGCACCGCTGGATACCAGAGTGGATCTGTGGGAGCGGAATCCTCCGCAAAATGCTCCGAAACACAAATAATAAGTAATAAATAATAAAGCGGCCAAGCCGCAACACACGGCAACGCCGCGACTCACGAACACCACTGGATGTTTAAACGGTGCTCAGTCAGGACTCCAGGAACAAGATGACGACTTCCGAGTGCAGGACAACTGAGGACTGGAACGACCGGATACAGCAAGACTGGAAACACTCTCAGCAAACAGAGACAGCATGCAGAAAGCTATTACCGGCGTCTGTGTGAGGCACTGCAAGAGCATATAAACTGAAGCCCTCCAATCAACTGCTGACAGGGCTAATTGCGTGGATGCCGTGCAGCTGCCTTGCTGCACGGCCAGGAAACAGGTGCCCTACTTAATTTAAATGGACCCAGCAACGGGGAACGCGGTCCGCCAGTGGCGTCCCCGTTGCTAGGGTCCGTGCGGCTCCGTGCGCCCGGCGTCTAGCATTGCCAGGGAGCCGGCGGCTGTACGCGTACGGCGTCCCTGGTTGCTAGGCGCCAGGCCGCACCGACGAGCGGACCCCGGCGCCTAACAACTATAATGACGCGAAGTTGCATCCTAAAGTGGCTAAGAGTATTCAATACATGATAGTGGTGATAAAAGACGTGTTACATATTACGGAAGACCCCGCTGTCCCTGAGACGAGGGTCTGTATGTTAAGAAACCGGAGGTAACGTTTCCTCCCTCTCATGAACAGAATGCCCTTTTTGAAAAAGCCTGGGAAACGCCAGACAAGAAGTGGCACATTCCCAGGGGGATTGCTATGGCATACCCATTTCTTTCTCAGGATAGGGATGGTCGGGAGGCGACACCCACGGTAGACAAAGCTCTAGCGCGATTGTCCAAGAAGGTAGCACTACCATCTCCTGAAATGGCGACCCTTTAGGATCCTGCTGATCGAAGGCAGGAAGCTACCTTAAAATCTATTTATGTCATGACAGGTACGCTGCTCAGGCCGGCTGTGGCTTCGGCGTGGGTGAGTAACGCGATTGAAAAGTGGGCAGATAACTTTTCATCGGACATAGACATCCTGAAGTGGGATAGCGTGCTTCTGAAGGGTCATATCAGGGACGCTACAGGCTATCTAAAGGAGACGGCGAGAGATATTGGCCTTTTGGGATCAAGAGCCAATGCCATGGCAGTCTCGGCCAGGAGGGCGTTGTGGACTCATCAATGGAATGGTGATGCTGATTCTAAGAAGGCTATGGAGGATCTGCCCTATAAGGGTGGAGTTTTGTTTGGTGAAGGCCTCGCGGACCTGGTTTCTACAGCTACCATGGGTAAGTCCTCTTTTCTGCCTTTTGTTCCTCCACAGCAAAAGAAAACGACTCCATATCAGATGCAGTCCTTTCGGTCGCAGAAATTCCGGAAAGGACGTGGGTCATCCTTCCTTGCGGCGAGAGGTAAGGGAAGAGGAAAAAGATCCCCGGCTGTGGCAAGCTCCCAAGAGCAGAAGTCCTTCCCGGCTTCTGCCAAATACACCGCATGACGCTGGGGCTCCCCTGCGGGAGTCTGCACCGGTGGGGGCGCGTCTTCAGCTCTTCAGTTAGGTCTGGGTTTTCTCGGGCCTGGATCCTTGGGTGCTGGAAATTGTGACCCAAGGATACAAGCTGGAGTTTCAAGACGTGCCCTCACACCAATTTTTCAAATCGGCCTTGCCAGCTTCTCTTCTGGAAAGAGAGGTAGTGTGTATGGCAATACAGAAGCTGTGTCACCAGCGAGTCATTGTCGAGGTACCCCCGTCACAGCGGGGAGAAGGTTTTTATTCAAGCCTGTTTGTGGTCCCGAAGCCGGATGGCTCGGTCAGGCCGTTCTGAACTTAAAATCCCTCGATGTTTATTTGAAAAGTTTCAAATTCAAGATGGAATCTCTCCGAGCGGTGATCTCCAGTCTAGAGGGGGGGGGGGATTTTATGGTGTCAGTCGACATAAAGGATGCTTACCTACATGTCCCCATTTATCCTCCTCATCAGGCGTACCTGAGGTTCGCTGTTCAGGATTGTCACTACCAATTTCAGATGTTGCCGTTTGGTCTTTCCACGGCCCCGAGGATTTTCACCAGGGTAATGGCGGAAATGATGGTGCTCCTACGCAAGCAAGGGGGTCACAATTATCCCGTACTTGGACGATCTCCTGATAAAGGCGAGATCACAGGAGCAGTTAGTAAAAAAATGTTGCGCTCTCCCTGCAAGTGCTGCAACAGCATGGCTGGCTCCTAAATTTACCAAAGTCGCAGCTGATTCAGACAACTCGGCTGTCGTTTTTGGGCATGATTCTGGACACCGAACTGCAGAGGATCTTTCTCCTGTTGGAAAAAGCTCAGGAAATCCAGAAAATGGTCAAGGAACTTCTGAAACCGCCAAGAGTTTCGATTCATCACTGCACTCGAGTGCTGGGAAAAATGGTGGCGGCCTACGAGGCCATTCGGTTTGGCAGGTTCCATGCAAGAACGTTTCAGTGGGACCTGCTGGACAAGTGGTCAGGGTCCCATCGGCAGATGCACCGGAAGATAAGTCTGTCCCCCAGGGCCAGGGTTTCTCTCCTGTGGTGGCTCCAAAGTTCTTACCTTCTAGGGGGTCACAGGTTCGGGATCCAAGACTGGATTCTGGTGACCACGGACGCGAGTCTCCGAGGTTGGGGAGCAGTCACACAGGGACAAAATTTCCAGGGAAAATGGGCAGGCTAGGAAGCTTGTCTGCACATAAACGTGCTGGAGTTAAGGGCCATTTACAATGGCCTTCGGCAGGCGGAACATCTTCTTTGCGACCTGCCCGTCCTGATTCAGTCGGACAACATCACGGCCGTGGCGCACATAAACCGCCAGGGCGGAACAAAGAGCAGAGCGGCAATGGCGGAGGCCACCAAGATCCTTCGCTGGGCGGAAAAACATGCAAGCGCTCTGTCAGCGGTCTTCATTCCAGGAGTGGACAACTGGGAAGCAGACTTCCTCAGCAGACACGATCTCCATCCAGGAGAGTGGGGTCTTCATCAAGAGGTCTTTGCAGAAGTGACAAGTCGTTGGGGACTTCCTCAAATAGACATGATGGCGTCTCGTCTCAACAAGAAGCTTCAGACATATTGTTCCAGGTCGAGGGACCCTCAAGCAATAGCAGTGGACGCACTAGTGACACCATGGGTATTTTGGTCGGTCTATGTGTTCCCTCCACTTCCACTCATTCCAAAGGTGTTAAGTATCATAAGTAGAACAAGGGTTCAGGCGATACTCATTGTTCCAGATTGGCCACGGAGGGCCTGGTATCCGGATCTTCAGGAATTACTCACAGGAGATCCCTGGCCTCTTCCTCTGAGAGAGGATCTATTACAGCAAGGGCCGTGCGTGTTCCAGTACTTACCGTGGTTGCGTTTGATGGCATGGCAGTTGAACGCCAAATCCTATCTAGGAAGGGCATTCCCGGGGAAGTCATTCCCACTCTACTTAAAGCTAGAAAGGAGGTAACGGCGAAGCATTATCACCGTATTTGGAGAAAATATGTGTCTTGGTGTGAATCCAAGCAGGCTCCTACGGAAGAATTTTAGCTGGGGCGTTTTCTCCATTTTTTGCAAGCAGGTGTGGATGTGGGCCTGAAGTTAGGCTCCATTAAAGTGCAGGTGTCGGCTTTATCAATTTTCTTTCAAAAGGAATTAGCCTCGCTTCCAGAAGTACAGACTTTCGTAAAAGGCGTACTTCACATCCAACCTCCATTTGTGCCCCCAGTGGCACCGTGGGACCTTAATGTGGTGTTACAGTTCCTTACATCACATTGGTTTGAACCATTACAAAAGGTTGAGTTGAAATTTCTCACTTGGAAAGTGGTCATGCTTTTGGCCTTGGCGTCCGCAAGGCGGGTGTCCGAATTGGTGGCTTTGTGTCACAAAAGCCCCTATCTGATTTTCCATGAGGATAGAGCGGAGTTGAGAACTCGTCAACAATTTCTACTAAAGGTGGTTTCTTCGTTTCACATGAACCAACCTATTGTGGTGCCTGTGGCTACTGAAGCCTTGGCTGATTCCAAGTCTCTTGATGTGGTCAGAGCTTTGAAAATTTATGTAGCCAGAATGGGTCGGGTTAGGAAAACAGAGGCGCTGTTTATCCTGTACGCGGCCAACAAGGTTGGAGCTCCTGCTTCTAAGCAGACTATTGCGCGCTGGATCTGTAATACGATTCAGCAAGCTCATTCTACAGCTGGATTGCCGTTACCGAAATCGGTGAAAGCCCATTCCACTAGGAAGGTGAGCTCATCTTGGGCGGCTGCCCGAGGCGTCTCGGCATTACAGCTTTGCCGAGCAGCTACTTGGTCGGTGTCAAACACTTTTGCAAAGTTCTACAAGTTTGATACCCTGGCTGATGAGGACCTCATGTTTGCTCAATCGGTGCTGCAGTCATCCACACTCTCCCGCCCAGTTTGGAGCTTTGGTATAATCCCCATGGTACTTTTGGAGTCCCCAGCATCCTCTAGGACGAAGGAGAAAATAGGATTTTAATACCTGCCGGTAAATCCTTTTCTCTTAGTCCGTTCAGGATGCTGGGCGCCCGTCCCAGTGCGGACTCTATCTGCAGTACTTGTATATAGTTATCGCTTGTGTTACACAAAGGTTGTGTTTGGTAGGGGTCAGCCTGTTGCTGATCTGTTTTGGTTCACACTGTTAACTGGGTTTAGTTAAATGCCATGTTGTACGGTGTGTTGTTGTGTGAGCTGGTACGTATCTCACCTTAGTTTAACAAAATCCTTCCTCGAAATGTCCGTCTCCTCTGGGCACAGATCCTATAACTGAGGTCTGGAGGCATAGAGGGAGGAGCCAGTTCACACCCATTCAAAGTCTTATAGTGTGCCCATGTCTCCTGCGGATCCCGTCTATACCCCATGGTCCTTTTGGAGTCCCCAGCATCCTCTACGGACTAAGAGAAAAGGATTTACCGGTAGGTATTAAAATCCTATTTTTTTCAACAAAGAAAAACCCAGCACTCAAAGGGGATTTTGAGGGCCTTATAAAACCCTTCTTTACACTTTCCTGCACATAGTTGTTCATGGCCTTAGTCTCTGGGCCAGAAAGTACATAAAGTCTCCCGTTTGGCAAAGTAGCACCAGGAACGAGGTCAATGGTGCAATCATAAGAACAGTGGGGTGGAAGGACGTCCGCATTACCCTTGGAAAGCACATCTGCGTAGTCCTGGTATACTTATGGAATACGCTCCGAAACAATGACCGCGACCCGTACCAGATGAGAAATACACCTCTTAGAGCAGTGGGAACCCCACCGTGAAATTTCCCCAGATTGACAATCTATGGTTGGATTATGGAAGGAAAGCCAGGGGTGACCTAAGACTAAAGGCACAGCCGGACAATGAGTGAGAAGGAATTCAATCCTCTCGGAGTGTAACGCACCCACAGTCAACTGTAAAGGTGGGGTCTGATGGGTAATTACCCCATTGGAGAGAGGGCCACCATCCAAACCACACATAGTAATCGGTCTATCAAGCTGAAGCTGCGGAACTCCCAGAGCTTGAGCCCAAGTAAGATCCATAAAGTTCCCAGCAGCTCCGCTATCAATAAATGCGGAAACAAAAGAACTCTAACCACCTGAAAATATTTTGGCAGGAACTAACAAAGAATCATGTGAGGAGACTAATTGAAGACCAAAGTGAACCTCCCCACTTTTCACTTGGTCAGAGCGTTTCCCTGCTTATTTGGACAGCTACGCGCAACATGTCCCTTGCTGCTACAGTATAAGCAGAGCTCTAAATTTAACCTTCTGGTTCTCTCCTCAGGGGACAGTCAGAACAGACCCACTTGCATGGGCTCCTCAATGTCCTCAGGGAGAGCATACACACATGGACTAGGCCTAAACCTAGCCCCTCTTTCAGTCCTCCGCTCTCGGAGATGGCGATCGATCTTAATAGCAAGCTCCATGAGTTTATCTAAAGTCCCCGGAGCTGGGTACTGAATGAGACTATCCTTGATCACTTCTGACAAGCCGAGACGAAACTGACTGCGCAGAGCAGGATCATTCCAGCCACAGTCGTTCGACCAACGGTGAAACTCAGTACAATATGCCTCAGCTGGGTTTTTACCCTGTTTTAACGCACGTAAATGGCTCTCTGCAGATGCTTCTCTATCAGGATCGTCATGCAACAGGTCTAACGACTTAAAAAAGGCATCCACTGTAAGTAAAGCTGCATCATCGGATTTTAGCCCAAAGGCCCAAGTTTGTGGGTCCCCCTGAAGTAACGACATAACCCGCTGGGATTCAGTACCTGAGGACCAGGGCCTTAAGCGAAAGTAAAGTTTACAGCTTTCCCGAAAATTAAAAAAATCCTTTCGGTTACCCGAAAAGCGGTATGGAAGGTTCATCTTAGGTTCAGGGGTCACACTCGGGGATGCTCGTAAAAGGTCCTCCTGAGACCTCACCCGAAGGGTAAGGTCCTGCACCATCTGGGTGAGATTCTGAATCTGACTGGCCAATACCTGGCTGGGATTCTTTCCTTGCACTGATGGATTCATGAGGTCAGAATTTCAAGGCCACCCTGATTGTTTTTGGGGCCGGTGATAATGTTATGTTCTCTGTACCTGGAACTCAGGAGACAGTGTGGCAGCAGAGGAGTTCCAAGTACAGAAGTGCCGTGTGCAGTTCGAGTATAGATTAGACTGAGTCTCATGTTTAACGAGGCACAAAAGAGCTTCCAGAAATGGGCCACAAACTGCGGTCCCCAGTCCGAGACCATATCCACAGGAAATCCATGGAGCCTGAAAACATGGCGGAGGAATAAAACAGCCAAAATCTGAGCGGATGGCAATTGGGGTAAAGCAATGAAATGGGCAATCTTGCTAAGATGATCTACGACTACCCAGATCACCTGAAAACCAGAAGAGAGTGGAAGATCTACCACGAAATCCATGGAAATATGTGACCATGGCCTGACTGGAATAGCTAGAGGCATGAGCTGCCCAACGGACAGAGACCGGGACACCTTGTGCCTAGAACAATCTTGACAAGAGAGAACAAACTCCCTAGCATCCTTGGAAAGATTAGGCCACCACACCGAGCGAGAGAGTAACTCTAACATTTTAGCAACACCAGGATGGCCAGCAACCTTGCTATCGTGAAACTTGGCCTCTCAAGAACTCTGGGACAAAGAGATGACCAACAGGAGTGTCATTGGTAGCCTGTTGCTGAAGCTGAACCAACTGTGTGTGTATCCTGTGTGAGGCCGGTCTGGATAGAGGATGCTGGGATAATGGGAGTAGCGGGATACTGGTTATCGTGAACAGGAAGAAAACAGCGTGACAGGGCATCGGCCTTGGTGTTTTTAGATCCGGGCCTGTAGGTGATGATAAACTTGAACCGGGTAAAGAACCAGGGCAGTCTTTTCGTATGGGCTCAATGGGCTCTTGCCCAGGGGCCACAGGAGTATAAGAGCCTTAGGCTGATAGCTGAGGGTCCCCTCTTTCCAGGGGTACCAGATTTTTGAAAATCGGCCCTAGGGTACCAGAGAAATCCGACTTCAAAGCAGTGGACCCCATCCAAGCCTGTTAATTGCTTTTCCCAGCCAGATATCTCAGGCTCTGTATGACTTAGAGTTTTTCTGAGGGTACATTTCAAAAGCTGGGACACTCCACTTTCGGTGGACACTAGCAGCTTGTCTCTACTATGCCAAGAACCAGAGATAGCAGCCTTCAAGCAGCTGGTTCCTGCTCCAGCTCCACACGCTTAATATTCAGTTCTATATATTTGTTGTTGGATTGCTCTGGCTCCTGAACTCTGATCCCCAAGTCCCCAGTATCTCCTGACAAGTGAGACAATCTTATTTTTTATCCCATTCAAAATTAAGAAATCTTTTTCCAGGAACTTGAGATATCTGCAGTCAAGCAAGCTGCTGTCTCATCAGAAAATTATGAATATTAAGCCCACTCCACTATCGACCCCTCCCCTTAAGTATTTAACACCCCCTACCACCCTGGAAGTCATGTACCGGGCCCCTTCATTCAGCCCAATGCCCCTTCTACAGTTTAGTGTTCTCCCTCCCACCCCATCTGTGCAGTAAAGGAATAATTAGCAGAAATTACTGCTCCAGGTCCTACATGCTGAGTGGAAGATAGAACACCCCCTACCGCAGGACATCAAAGCTGCTGCTGATAGCACCCCCCACCCATGGAGGATGGGTAGGGGCCCCAGTGCATTGCTGTGCCCAGGGACCCACACTGGTGTTAAGATGGCACTGTAAAGAACAGCGCCCAGCGAACCTGCCGGGAATTAAGCTGTTTAGCAGACTAAATGTACTGTAAATTCTTGTGGTCCATAAACACAGTGACGGTATGCTTTGCTCCCTCAAGCCAATGCTTCCACTCCACAAAAGCCCACTTGACTGCTAACAATTCTCTATTACCAACATCATAGTTGGTCTCTGCAGAGGAGAATTTCTTGGACATAAAGGCACAAGGATGTAACATTAGAGACTCAGCGTCTTCTTGAGACAGAATAGCTCCCACCCCAACCTCAGAGGCGTCCACCTCGATGATAAAAGGAAGATCGGGGTTGGGGTGTCTAAGGATGGGAGCCGAGACAAAGGCCTGTTTCAGAGCCTCGAAGGCATGCTCGGCTTGAGGTGACCACTTAGAAGGATCAGCACCCTTTTTTGCCAATGCTACAATAGGAGCAACTTACCAAAAAAGAAAGGTGAAAAGATTTTGTCGTGCGCAGAAAGCAGCCCGTCACAGGTTAACTCCTAGAGGTGTCCTTAAACCCCTCACCAACAGTGCAAACTTAAACAAGAAATTGAGATAACCACTTAACTAGCGCTTCACCGGTGAAGGAGGCATCTCAATTCCAGTACACTGAAGGAGAACCGGTACTTGAACTGCAGCTGGGACAATTATGAGTGACGCTTTTTGGGATCCCCACCATACCCATATGCTGTTTTGAACTGTCTAAACCACAGTTCCATCAAATCTGGTAAAACCTCCATTGTATCTACTTCTGATTGAGAAGCCTACCTGTCAGATATGCCTTTTATACAGATCGCTGAATTTTAATGTTGTTTGTATTTTTTCTGTATTATTAAAAATTGTATTACACTATATTCTTTTCCCTACTCCCTTGTTTTATATGCAAAATGACGGACATGAATTGGGAAGAATAAGTGAGCCTGTGAACATACTGAAGCGCTAGTTAAGTGGTTATCTCAATTTCTTGTTTAAGTTTGCACAATAGGAGCAACTAACTCGGAAAAGGCATGAATAAAATGTCTATAATAATTGGCAAAACCCAAAGACCTCTGAATCGCCTTCAAATTAGTGGGTTGAGCCCAATTCAGGACTGCCTGGAGATTTTTAGATTCCATAAAAAACTCCTCTGGAGAAATAATATATCCTAAAAAGGACACTTCCGTAATATGAAAATCACATTTCTCCAATTTGGAATACAAGTTATTCTCCCGTAAATTCTGAAGTACTTGTCGAACATGGAGATAATGCTGTTCCGGAGACTCACAATAAATTAGGATGTCATCCAAATAGACAACCACGAATTTCCCCAGGAAGTCGCAGAGGACAAAATTTATAAAGATCCTGAAACACCGCAGGAGCGTTAGAAAGGCCGAACTACATCACAAGATACTCGTAGTGTCCGGACTGAGTACTAAAAGCTGTCTTCCACTCATCCCCGGATCTTATCCGGATGAGGTTGAACACTCCTCTAAGATCAATTTTAGAAAAAATGACCGCGGGGCGGAGTTGATCGAACAACACCAAAATTAAAAGTAGCGGATAAGTGTCCTTTACAGAAATCTTATTCAGGGCCGGTAATCTATGCACGGCCTAAGAGACCAGTCTTTTTTTTCAACAAAGAAAAACCCAGCATTCAAAGGGGATTTCGAGGGCCTAATAAACCCCTTCTTTAGACTTTCCTGCACATAGTTGTCCATGGCCTTAGTCTCTGGGCCAGAAAGTGCATAAAGTCTCCCTTTTGGCAAGGTAGCACCAGGAACGAAGTCAATGGTGCAATCATAAGAACGGTTGGGTGGAAGGACGTCCGCATTACCCTTGGAAAACACATCTGCGTAGTCCTGGTATACTTATGGAATACGCTCCGAAACAATAACCGCGACCCGTACCAGATGATAAATACACCTTTTAGAGCAGTGGGAACCCCACCGTGAAATTTCCCCAGATTGACAATCTATGGTTGGATTATGGAGGACAAGCCAGGGGTGACCTGAGACTAGAGGCACAGCCGGACAATGAGTGAGAAGGAATTCAATCCTCTCGGAGTGTAACGCACCCACAGTCAACTGTAAAGGTGGGGTCTGATGGGTAATTACCCCGTTGGAGAGAGGGCCACCATCCAAACTACGCATAGTAATCGGTCTATCAAGCTGAAGCTGCGGAACTCCCAGAGCTTGAGCCCAAGTAAGATCCATAAAGTTCCCAGCAGCTCCGCTATCAATAAATGCGGAAACAAAAGAACTCTAACCACCTGAAAATATTTTGGAACTAACAAAGAATCATGTGAGGAGACTAATTGAATACCAAAGTGAACCTCCCCACTTTTCACTTGGTCAGAGCATTTCCCTGCTTATTTGGGCAGCTACGCGCAACATGTCCCTAGCTGCTACAGTATAAGCAGAGCCCTAAATTTAACCTTCTGGTTCTCTCCTCAGGGAACAGTCAATGTCCTCAGGGAGAGCATACACACATGGACTAGGCCTAAAACTAGCCCCTCTTTCAGTCCTCCGCTCTCGGAGACGGCGATCGATCTTAACAGCAAGCTCCATGGGTTTATAAAAAAAAACCCGGAGCTGGGTACTGAATGAGACTATCCTTGATCACTTCTGACAAGCCGAGATGAAACTGACTGTGCAGAGCAGGATCATTCCAGCCACAGTCGTTCGACCAACAGTGAAACTCAGTACAATACGCCTCAGCTGGGCATCCACCGTAAGTAAAGCTGCATCATCGGGTTTTAGCCCAAAGGCCCAAGTTTGTGGTTCCCCTGAAGTAACGACATAACCCGCTGGGATTCAGTACCTGAGGACCGGGGCCTTAAGCAAAAGTAAAGTTTACAACTTTCCCGAAAATTTTAAAAATCCTTTCGGTTACCCGAAAAGCGGTCAGGAAGGTTCATCTTAGGTTCAGGGGTCACACTCGGGGATGCTCGTAAAAGGTCCTCCCGTGACCTCACCTGAAGGGTAAGGTCCTGCACCATCTGGGGGAGATTCTGAATCTGACTAGCCAATACCTGGCTGGGATTCTGTCCTTGCACTGACGGATTCATGGGGTCAGAATTTCAAGGCCACCTTGATTGTTTTTGGGGCCGGTGATAATGTTATGTTCTCTGTACCTGGAACTCAGGAGACAGGGTGGGGCGCAGAGGAGTTCCAAGTACAGAAGTGCGGTGCTGCAGTTAGAGTAGAGATTAGCAGCAATCCCTATAACAAACCCTGACTCCGTTGTCTCACCCAAGTGGTCGGTCAACGCCTGCAAGACTATGGTTTCTTGGACCCACGGCAGCCACGTTTGACGGGCGGATTAGGTCTGCCCAACTCCGATGACCCCGGGTCTTAGTGAGTGACAAGGTATTTACCGAGGACGAGAAAAAACAAGGGGAAAACTAACTAAGACAGAAAAACAAGAAAGGGGAAACTACTGAAAACAACAACTTAACTTATGTGCGGCACAGCTGCCAAGAAAAACCGAAACAAAAGTAACGTTGGCCAAATGCCGAACCCGACACCATCGCAGTTCGGCGAGGACAAAAGTGGTGGAAACCTCCGCAGAAAACACAAAAGCAAGAAGGTAAGAATAATACAGCCGAAAGCCGTATGATGCGGCAGAGCCGCTACTCACGACACCGGTAAGGGTGTATGCAGAAGAATCTGGACCCAAAGGCTGCAGAGACGGGGTCACTGGACTGAAGGCTGGATAAGATTCCAAGGATCAGGCTCCGGACTCCAGGACACAGGATGCAGAAATGAACTGGCTACACAGGAACACTCCAAAGGCAAGACTCAGCTCCACAGGAAACTGCTGACAGGGACCAGGAACAACTTAGCAGGAAGCTATCACCGGCAGGGATTGCCTGTCCCTGGCGTGGCGCTCCGCGTCCCGGCTGCTTAGCAACAGCCGGGATCGCAAGTGCAGGATGGACGCCTGGTGTCCCCGGTTGCCAAGCAACCAGCCAGAGATGGGGAGCCTGGGGCGGAAGTGACGCATCGGCCCCGCTGCCTAGCAATGGCCTGGAGCCTGCGCGTCCCAGCGCCTCTAACACCGAAACCCGGGCTGGCTTCAGGACATCCCGGACCATTGTTTGTATCACCAACGCTTTCTCCTCTGGAAGAAATACCCTCTGCACTTCTGTGTCGAGGATCATTCCTAGAAAAGACAAACTCCTGGTCGGCTCCAAATGTGATTTCAGAAGATTCAGGATCCAACCGTGTTTCCTGAGCAGATGAGTCGTGAGAACAAGGGACTGTAACAGCTTCACCTTGGACTCTGCCTTTCTCAGCAGATCGTCCAGATACGGGATTATATTCACCCCTTGTTTGCCGAGGAGAACCATCATCTACACCATCACCTTGGTGAACACCCTCGGTGCTGTGGAGAGGCCGAATGGCAGGGTCTGGAACTGAAAATTACTGTCTAACAGTGTGAATCGGAGAAAAGCCTGATGCGGCGGCCAAAGCGGAATGTGGAGGTACGCATCATTGATATCCAGGGATACCAGGAATTCCCCATCCTCCAGACCTGATATCACTGCCCTCAGAGACTCCATTTTGAACTTGAACTCCCTCAGAAAGGGGTTTCGCGATTTCAAGTTCAAAATGGACCTGACCAAAACATCCGGTTTCGGTACCACGAAAAGGTTTGAATAGTTACCTTTGTTTTGCAAATGAGGTGGAACTGGTACAGTGACCTGTGACTCCACCAACTTTTGGATGGCTTCCTGTAGGATAGCCCTGTCTGCCAGCGAAGCTGGCAAGCCTGATTTGAAGAATCAGTGAGGTGGGAGATCTTGAAACTCCAGCCTGTATCCCTAGGACACAATATCCTGCACCCAGGGATCCAGGCCGGATGACACCCAGACGTGGCTGAAATGCCTGAGCCTCGCCCCCACCGGCCCTAGCTCCAGGCCGCGCAGTCCACCGTCATGCTGAGTACTTTGACGTACCTGAAGCAGGCTTCTGTTCCTGGGAAACCGCAGCAGCAGGTTTCTTGGATTTTGTCTGACCTCCCCTAAAGAAGGTGTTAGACAGCTTGGCCTTTCTTGTTTTAGCAGCCCAAAAGAACTGTGATGCAGCTGAAGAAAAAGGTTTCTTCGTAGCAGGTGCAGCTGAGGGAAGAAAAGGTGACTTATCCGCGGTTGCCTTGGAAATCCACGCATCCAATGCTTCCCCAAAGAGAGCCTGACCTGTGTAGGGTAGGTTCTCCACACCTCTCCCGGATTCTGCGCCAGCAGACCACTGGCGCAGCCAAAGTCCTCTACGAGCTGAGACAGACATGGAAGATATCCCTGCAGCCATCGAACCCAGGTCTTTCATGGAATCCACAATAAATCCTGCAGAATCCTGAATGTTACGTAAAAACAATTCAACGTCACTTTTATCCATTGTGTCCAAATCTTCATGTAACGTGCCAGACCACTTTACTATAGCTTTGGAAATCCATGCACAGGCAACAGTAGGATGTAGTATCGCCCCTGAAGCCATGTATATGGATTTGAGCGTAGTATCAATTTTGCGATCAGACTGTTCTTTTAACGTGGTAGATCCTGGGAACAGGTAAAACCACCTTTTTTGAGAGTCTGGATACAGATGCGTCAACTATAGGTGGGTTTTCCTATTTTTTCCTATCCTCAGGGAAAGGGAAAGCAACCAGAACCTTTCTAGGGATCTGAAATTTTTCTCTGGGTTTTCCCAGGGTTTCTCAAATATAGCATTTAACTCCTTATTGTCAGTGAAGTAAGCCTCCTCAAACTGCTCCAGTGTTGTATCAGCAATATTCAACAAATCTCTAATGGCCTCAATCAACTGCACCCCTTTTGCAAGGGATGCCGCCCCCGCAGCACATCCCCATCACCGTCTGCCGTGTCAGAATCAGTATCAGTGTCATCTTGCATAATTTGGACAAGAGCACATTTTTGAGAGCGTACGTTACAGGGCCCTGAGGTAACAGAACCGGACCAAACTGTCATAGAGTTCTGTAAAACCTGAGTTGCAGTCTCATTTTGTGCAACCCAAGTAGAAATCTGAGAAATCATACTCTTAAGAGAGGTTAACCACTCAGGCTCCCTTGCAGGGACCTGCGCTAACACAGTGCAATCCTGATTAGATGGAATGGGATCATCTTGAGAGGAATTATCCTCTGCAGCATATGACACAGAGTCCCTGGACATAGCTTTATGGAGACCACAAACACTCCACACACACACACACACACACACACACACACACATACTTGTTTTTCTATCCGCATCGGGACCTATGTCTGGAACCTTCCTCATGGGGACCTATTCAGGAATACATGCCTCATGAGGCCACCCACATAACTGATTTATTTTTGGGGTTAATTAGAGATAGAGGAAACATGTATTCAGCAGCAGATACATTTTATTCAGGAAAGGTTCTTTCTCATTTCAGCAGTAATTCGGTTCTTAATGTAAAACTTAACCGAGAGCCAGTTCCGAGCCTTCAGCGCTTGTCGTTCTGCCCTTAGGCACGCATCACAGTCATTCTTGCCCGGCACCTTGAATGAGCGAATGAACCGAATCATGTGACGTTCAACAGCTTTCACTTCTGCTGGGGTCCGCGGATTGCGCTTGGCACCCCTTTTGTCACCTGTGCGGGAGAAGAAAGGTCAGTCACCACGCAACGCCACCACCAGTCATGGACGCATCTCAAATGGAATGGACAGTCACACCCACCTTTAGCTGCACCTCCATCCGCCGCCAACACCACGCTGCCGGCTTCTTTTCCCATGTGCCCCATGGGAACCTCAGTATCTTGACTCTCTGGCTCATCCCCAGAGTCATCGCTCACCACCTGGATCGGCTCTGTGGATAGAGAAGGACAGGGAAACCGATCACACCAGCCCACTTAGACAGTCAGTCCCTGGAGCCACACTGTCAAGTGATAGCTACCGTTAGGATCAATGGAGATCTCTTCCAGATTGTGGCCCCGGAATTCAGCCATTCTCCCTTGCTCGAGAGCCAGAAAGAGCTTGCTCAACTTGGCCAGTTGAAGGGTACCCTCCGGGAGGCGGTAATAATGCCGATGCACCCGGATATCATGTCCAAGGAAATCAGCAAGCTGATCCATCTCTGTATCGCTCAGGTTGAGGACCCTGGAAAGTGTAGCCACATGCTTCCGTAGGCGGGTGGAAGATAATGCTTCGGGGTGCTTGGCCCCACACTCCCGGGCGTAGAGACGTATGCAGTCGGATCCCCTATAATGGGACATGGCTGTTGGCCTAGCAAACATGTAGATATTGTGTGGGGTCACACCACATTCTGTCCGCTTCTCTGTGAGGAGCTCCATCGCTTTCTGCATGCTTGGGGATAACAGGACAGGGACTTTCCTGCCTCTTTTCCCAGGAATCTCAATACGGGAGAAGTGACGACAGAGTGCTTTCTCCAGCTCTGACAGGGCCTGGGCCACATCACCCTGCAAATCGGCTGTGTGCCGTAAATCGAAGGAGGAGAGCAGCATCTTGGAAGCCTCACCTTCTCTCCTGCGGTTGAAGAGAATCAGCTGCGTGAGGGTAACTTTGGCCAACATGGACCACTGCTTTTTGGAAGGGTGGGCGGACAACTCATCAATGTACTCTCGCTGACGGTCAAGGAGGTACAGGTTCAAGCGCTTAACATCATCAGTGAAGGGCAGAAGCAGCGGTGCATTCCATTTTATCTCTCGAAGTGTCTTCAGGGCAGCAGTGGAGATGAGCTCGCTCCACCTCGCCTCATAAAATTTCCGAAAGTTTCGGGCACGCTCCACTGTCAGGGCACTGCCCTCCATCAATGCCTGACACTCCACCATAGCAGAAATCTTCTGCAAGCTGTGTCCCACCTTAAGAGCCAACAAGGGTATTTTATATGTATTGGTGCGGTCATCGTAACCGGCCAGGCTCCTCACAGCATGCACCACTTGCAGGAAATTCCGTGGGCAAATGAAATCTTCCATACACCGCAACGGTGTGACCTTCATTGCCTTCAGCAGAAGCCGCCCCACCTCTCTGAGCTTCTGACGGATGTAATCATGCTTGCTGACATCAGACCCCAGACGGTTGTAGAGGTGCTGACCGAACTGCATAATTCCACAGTCCCCTTTGATTACCGGTACCACATCATCATAATTCATTTCGCTCAGCAACTTCCAGAGGCCGGTGCCAACATCCTTCGGGAGAGGTGTGGCGTAAGTGAAGAGACCCTGCACCCTGGTTCTTCCAGGTTTGGGGCTGTCACTTTTGCGGAGCGGGCACCTCTTCACATGGCGCCACAGGTGCTTCCTGGAGAATAGCCCTTTACATTTTACACAGTGCATGAAATCTTGGGGAGCCGTTGCTTCTTCCGGCTGCTTGCACGGTAGGAGGACTCCGCTGCCCTCACGGAGAACCCCGACATTATGGGCAAAGTTTCCCCGGGTGCGAATCAGGTCTAGCTGCACTGTCCTTTCCCTGGAGCGCTTCGGAAAGCTGAGTGCCCTTGCTACCTCATGCTCATTGTGGTGGACAGCTTGCACATGTCTCGCAATTTTTGAGAATGGCCTCTCGCACCACAGGCAGAAATTTTTCTTTTTACATGCAATCGAACCATCTGCTTTTCGGGTAAGTACCTGGACCGACACTGAACGGGACGGATGGAGACTTGGTTCGGCCTCCGCGGAGCAAGCCCCGGACACTTCCAGATCCTGCCTGCCGTGAAAAGACGTCTCCTCCCCTCCACTATCATCCGAGCTGCTCAACTCTGACGAGTCAGGGAGATAGTCTTCGTCGCTGCTGTCGGTTCCGTCCATTGCCTCAATGGGACCAGCAGACACAGGACTTCCGGGGTTTGTGGCGCACACACCGTACCAAGCCCGCGCTTTCTGTCTAACCACGCCCACCGTGAATACAGGGTTCAGGGAATCAAGGGCCCAGGCCCCAGCACGTGCTTCCTATTACACATCCGGAGAGGTGGTTCTTATTAGAGTCACGTGTCGGGTGGTGCGCGCTACACTTTTGCGTCACATGCTCCGATTTTCCCCAGGCTCCCGGAAGCCTGTCCTGGCCCGAGGGGTGCCAGTCTCCACTCATCGGAAGACTTCCACAAATCGTAGTACCGGATTAAGCCCACCAGGGGGCGCTGCGATGGGCAAGGGGGGAAGGTATAGAGCCCGGCTGCGAGATCCGCAAATTTTCTGACGAATGCCCTTCTCACCTGAGCTCCGCTGACTTGGGCAACCTTCCCTCGGGATTGAACTAATATCAGACCCGGTTTTCGGGCTCCGCAAATTTTCTGACGAATGCCCCTCTCACCTGAGCTCCGCGGACTTGGGCAACCTTCCCTCGGGATTGAACTAATATCAGACCTGGTTTTCGGGCTCCGCGATTTTTCTGACGAATGCCCTTCTCACCTGAGCTCCGCGGACTTGGGCAACCTTCCCTCGGGATTGAACTAATATCAGACCCGGTTTTCGGGCTCCGCGATTTTTCTGACGAATGCCCTTCTCACCTGAGCTCCGCGGACTTGGGCAACCTTCCCTCGGGATTGAACTAATATCAGACCCGGTTTTCGGGCTCCGCGATTTTTCTGACGAATGCCCTTCTCACCTGAGCTCCGCGGACTTGGGCAACCTTCCTTCGGGATTGAACTAATATCAGACCCGGTTTTCGGGCTCCGCGATTTTTCTGACGAATGCCCTTCTCACCTGAGCTCCGCGGACTTGGGCAACCTTCCCTTGGGATTGAACTAATATCAGACCCGGTTTTCGGGCTCCGCGATTTTTCTGACGAATGCCCTTCTCACCTGAGCTCCGCGGACTTGGGCAACCTTCCCTCGGGATTAAACTAATATCAGACCCGGTTTTCGGGCTCCGCAATTTTTCTGACGAATGCCCTTCTCACCTGAGCTCCGCGGACTTGGGCAACCTTCCCTCTGGATTGAACTAATATCAGACCCGGTTTTCGGGCTCCGCGATTTTTCTGACGAATGCCCTTCTCACCTGAGCTTCGCGGACTTGGGCAACCTTCCCTCTGGATTGAACTAATATCAGACCCGGTTTTCGGGCTCCGCGATTTTTCTGACGAATGCCTTCTCACCTGAGCTCCGCGGACTTGGGCAACCTTCCCTCGGGATTGAACTAATATCAGACCCGGTTTTCGGGCTCCGCGATTTTTCTGACGAATGCCCTTCTCACTTGAGCTCCGCGGACTTGGGCAACCTTCCCTCTGGTTTGAACTAATATCAGACCCGGTTTTCGGGCTCCGCGATTTTTCTGACGAATGCCCTTCTCACACGAGCTCCGCTGACTTGGCTGAAATAATATAAATAATATATAAGCCCGGCAAATGTAAGCGGGACGCAGGTCCACGCGCGGCGCCCCCTGCTGGCCGCGTAAAAAAATAATAATAAAATAATCCACCGTTGTGAATTTGCGATGTGTCCGGGCCGGCGGCGGCGGGGAGGCGTCTCCCCTCGTCGGCGCCCCCTGGTGGGGGGAAATAAATTAAAGAGGAAAAAAAGAAAAGAAAAAAAAAATAGGTGAAAAAAAGGGGGGTAAAAGAATACCACAAAAACAATTCTATCAAATAAAAAAAATAAAAAAAA